>NW_027279545.1:122500-359760 GCF_046629955.1 Centroberyx affinis
GCAGCCAGTAATTGGACAGGTGAAAGTCCCAAGTTATTCATTTCACTGCCATACAGACAGTACATAGACTGAACATTTGTAGCTTTACAAACCTCTTGGAATGCAAATGAGTCATTATTTAGCCAACTGACACGAAACACGAAGCAATTAAGGGAATCCTACCTTCCTCTTTAGATGCCAAATCTGAAAGAAAGAAAGAAAGAAAGAAAGAAAGAAAGAAAAAATCAATTTGTATTTGCACTGATCAAATAGTCTAAGCTGTGAATAACAAAAAATATGTCAAAGATTTGCCCCCTCTTTTTTTCATTTGTTTGTCCCGGTTATCTTTAGTTAGTATAATTTTTAGTTAATTTATATAAGTGAGTGTAGGTATATCCGTATGCGTGTATGAAGCTATGTATGTACATATAAATAGTTGTGTGCATACATATGTGTATATGTATGTATGTGTATGGATGAATATGTAATTACTCTTTTTTTTTCTTTTCTTTCCTTCTGTTTGTATCACCGGGTAAAAATAATTGCAAGGACATGAAAATATACTGGACATTTTGTGGTTGTACTGATTCATGAATTAATTGCAATAAAAGTATGAAAAAAAAAAAAAAAAAAGATTTGCCCCCTGGTCTTCTATGCAATCAAACTGGATTCAATTTGAGAGTCCAAGGTTGACAAACAGACAAGCACATACATGTGATGTAGCTGTAGCTACAAGTACAGCATATACTGCAAATTGGTATCTGCGAGGTAAATGGCAGAGGTCATTACAGGAGCCATTCATTTCTATCCCAGTTCCTCTCCTGAAAACGACTTATGAATAAATCATTATTAATATGACATTGCACCATTGTGGTTGTTAAAAGTCTTATAATTACCCCTGGTCATAAGTGTCATGACTCATCTAATACAAGCGCTGCAGTTCTTACTGACGTTCCTCTTACTATGCCATTATTCATAAACTGAACCTATTACGTGGAATGCGGTAAAGTGGCTTATAACAATGTCATAACTGTGTCAAATCACATCCATGCTTTATGATGCATTTTGACATTTTCTGATGCAGTTATGATGGATTACAATCAGTGATGTAGTTGTAAATAAAAAGGTGGATAAAGTACCACCTCCAGTTGGCGATCATTATAAGACATCACAACCACTAGTAGAGACATTAATCAATTATATTTTCAGAAAAGCATTAATTTATGCTTTTTTTCTCCTCAAACGACCCAAACCATATGTGACTTATATCAGTTCAATACTACTTACTATGATATGTAGTATAAATTTACCTCATAAAGATTTGTGTCAGTCTAAAAACGTGGGTAAAGTGAGTTTAGGCAGGTTTACCCTCCACTACATCCCTGCTTATAATACCTTATGACCAAAATAGATATGCTATATAGCTCCATGGTAAATATATAACTTATAACAGCCTCATAACGGTGCCATACCATATTCATAAAGCATTATTATACATTTTAACATTTTCTGATGTTATTGCGATTAATTTATGATGTTCTTATGATGTGCTTATAACAGCATTTAAAGCAAAGTGTTACCTAAATATCATGCTTACCAGTCTCAGTTCTGGTGACAATGGGACTCCTTAAGGAGAGGGTGGTGGAATCTGTCACTCTTTCATCATCAACATCCCTTCTCCTCCTGTTGGTACATTGCTGTAGATGGAGAGGAAGAGTGTAACTAGTAATGATATTGCTGAATTTCATCGCCCTTTGTTGACTCTTTACTGACCTTAAAGCCACTGCAGGTGCTGATCTCGCAGAGTCTGGTGATACAGTGCAGGTAGTAGGTGGACACCGTCTCGTTCTGCTGCTCAAGGAACCTGAAGGCCGGGAAGGAGAAGCGGGCGTTGTGACTGTCACCGTTCTCGTGCATGGTGGTCATCTGGTCCCTGGAGCACCTGTCGGACGTAAAGAAGAAAGAGCGTCAGTCGAGGTTGGACTTTGACCATTTCATCAGAATGAGATTTGAGGACTTACGAGACAAACAGGTTGAAGTAAGTGGAGTTGGTGGGTTGAGGAGAGGTGGAGGCGTAGCATCGGTCCAGGAGGACGTGGTACCTGTTGGGGGAAGAGCAACGGGGGTCAGAGTCATGACAGTGGAGGTTTTAGGTGATGAAGGACTTATTTTTCTTGTACTAAGACTTCAAGTTCCATAGTATGTTTGTGTTTAGTGTTTTGTTGCCCTCTTGGAGGCACCAATGTGCAAAGTTGCCTAGTGCAGCTTTAAGAACTGTCACAAATGACTCATAAGAAGAGTCAGTGGTTGGAGAGATACATGGATGGTCTTACTGATCAGTCAAGTTGGTTGCCTTGACCTGGACATAGATATTGGTCCTCAGCTCTATGCCCAGTCGTGGTATGATCAGAGGGGTGGTGTAGTTGACATCCTGTCAACAGAACATTGTAGTTGACCAGCTGCAACCCCTGGTTAACACTCACACTGCACACAGATCACCTTCCTTTCCCTTGTTGGCTCTATGATGTGGTGTATTGCTATGTGCACAGATTTCCACTGGATTGAATTGGACTGAATCGAATTGAACTGAACTGAATTTAATTGACAAATTGGATTGAATTGAATTGCAGTTGAACTGAGTTGAATTGAATTGAACACAACTGAACTGAACTGAACTGAACTGAACTGAGCTGAACTGAACTGAACTGAACTGAACTGAACTGAACTGAACTGAACTGAACTGAATTGAATTGAATTGAATTGAATTGAATTGAATATAAGTGAATTGAATTGGTCTTAAGTATCTAATGCATGATTGATGATTGATTAACCGGAATAAAATGCATTTCTCAATTTCACACTTGCTAGCAATATACAGTATTTCACAATATCAGAATTGCTTAAATGCAACTCAGCTAATGGGTACCTCTAACAAAAGGCCTTTTTTTTTAGAAGAGGTGGACAAGTTAAGTTATATTTATAATAAATGACTGTAGGTAGAGTCTATTAAATGGACTATTGTCACAGAGCAGTAACCTCACTGACCTCACAGCTACCATTGCAACATAAAACATTGCTGTCTTGACTTACACTGTAGAGTTCCATGCTCAAAGTGCTGATGAAGCTTCCATTGTTGTCCCTCACTGCAATGGAGGACGATGACCTATATGGGACAAGGGTTGGTGTCAGGAAGAGGGAGGAGATACATGGATAACACATGTCTGTCTAACACTTGGGGGATGCTCCATTGCGCTAAAATGCGGAGTGGCACAGAGTCTTCTGGTACTTTACTGGAACACCATTCTCTGATCTAGATATAGCTGGGGCAGTAAGACTGATGATGTATTGAGACAGAAGTCCAAGCAAATGCATCTACTTGGTTCTGCACACTGGACAGTGTTTTCAACTAGAATGGGAAGAATAAGCTAGATTTACGACTAGAAATACTGAGAATAGTTGACATTATGATCAGGACAGATGTATTTCACCAAAGGCAAGTCATCTGTATAGGATTAGAACTCAAAAAAACATGTCATAGGGTATGGTTTCACTCGGGGGTTTGTTTTAGAAAATTCTACAGAGTACTTACCATGAAAATGGTCACAGAATCTGTCGAATGTCCCTAGTAATAACACACTCTATGTCCAGGTACATAAACATCTTAAAAAGTCATTGCGATTCAGCTGTAATTGGAGGGATACAAGATTTAAAAAAAAAAAACCAAGGAGAGGTCTTACACATCCATGCGGGTATTGTTGATGAGGTACTCCAGAGGGTAAGCGCAGGAGAAGAAATATTTGAGCTCGGCGTTATAGGTGACTGTCCCTGTGCTTGGATCATGGGAGCGCACTACACCACTGACATTGACCGTCTGGATGTTGGAGAAGTCAGCGAAGATCCCTGTGCCAGCTGCACTGGTGGTCTGGAGGCAACATTTACGGTTACGTCAAGAACGGAAAGATAGAGGATGCTTTCAGAAGTTGCTAAACTATGGATTCTCCCCCCATCTTACTTCTCCTTAAAGCTCTACTGACCCTGAAGTTGCTGCCGCAGGCGTTGGTCAAGTTCAGGGGAAAGCTGAACCTGACAACGGGTGGGGTCACGGTCTCGTCCAAGGTTCCCTTACATGGGTCATCATACATATTGTTGAGGATGAGCAGGGACTCATTGTAGCCAGTGTAGATGACGGGGCAGACAAGTATAGCCAGGTCAATTGAGGAGGTGCCACAATCAACTGAGATGTCAGTGTATTCTAAGGAAGGGAAAAGTAAGGAACTTTGCTTTCCATCGTTGCTTGAAAACATATTCATTCATAAGCTAATGTAATGTCTGGAAGGATTCAAATGGCTATTTTAAATGTGCACATCCAATTTCCCTGCTTTGCATATTATTGCCAACAGCTGTGTGGCAAAATTGCATTCCTTCAGAGTTCTCAAATGAGCTGTGAGTGTTTGGGGTGAAAGTACTAGAAATTTAGTGCAGTGAAAGTACTAGTAATTTAGTGTAGCTGTGCGGAATTAATCTCACAGTTGTGCTTCACCTTCACTGAGAATAAAGACATGAAGTCCTCTTTAGGACCTGCAATGCATAGAAAGTTGAGAGATAACATATCAGAACAGAACAAATAGGAATACCTGGACGTCGAAAGCCAGCTCCACAGTCACTTAATGTCAGCTGACAACTTTTGGCAACCATGGACGCCAAGAAGAAAAAGCTGAGAAGGTTCATTTTTGCCTTCCTTGTTGTGAACATATCTGTGAAAGCAAAAAAAAGCTAAATCACATCTCAGATGCTCTAGAGGAAGTTAAAGTGAGCTTCAGGATCTCAAAGTGCGTCAAAAGAAACTGAAGAATCTGCAGATGTTTTGACTGAAGATTGTTGTTACCTTGGATGACTCCCACCTGAACTGTCCCACTCCTGCTTCCCCTTTCCCTGCTTGTCTCCTGCTTGTTATAATGCATGGGGATGTAGGGGGCTGCTTTTATAGCTAGCCCTCCTTCTTAGGATTGGACAGAAACAAGGTCAGTATAGTTTGGCGTGTCCCCCTTGACTTCACTGTATGGGAACAAATCTATTGTATTGGGAGTACCATGGACCATACCTTAAGGGTAATTAGTGAAACCCGACACACCCCGAGTCTTTAGCGAGGGATCAGAAACAATGGCCTGGTTCTTGTGTGACTTCTCTGTACAATATAGATTCCCTTAATGCTAACATGAGACTTCATGAGTAAGTGTTGAATCCCTTGGGGTCGTAGACAATACTTTGATGCCCTTTTTAGGGGAGAGTCCGTACTTTTAACAATCATGCCAATAGCCTTTATCATGACCCAGAGACGATCCTGCGAGACAGTTCCATCGCCCAGAGGATGCTACAGGTATTGCACGTGGGTGCTGTTTTGACATCGGACAGAAGATTTTAACCTTTACAAAGGTTTAGCCAGTGGTTCATCAATGTCTTTTGCAGCCATGTGAGGTACAACAACAAAAGCAATTTGAACAGTGAGAGAAATATTGTTTTGTCTGAGTGTTGATTCGATATGAATGTAAATCTAGAGGTGTTGGACAGAAAAACAGTATAGTTTGTGCTTCCTTACACTTGGGCTGCTCTCATTAGATTTCTTTTATGAAATCTAATTTGGCAAAGAAATCCAAAATTGATTTACAGTTGCTTATTGGTTAGCATTGTTACACAACTACTATGGGTCCATAATGCTTTGCTTTCTGTCAATGTCACCAGAACACCTGGGAGGCCATTTATAAAGGCTGTACTGAATCTGTGTTTGTGTTGTGAGGGTGGATACCTTGCATTGTTTGTTTTTTTCCAACCAATTACAGTAACAAGCAGGGTCTTTTAACAAGGGGAAGCATTTTGAGTGGTCTAGTGTACTTTGGGTGAGGAATGGTTTGGCTGACTAAATGCTCTTTGTTCTTAATGGAAAAGGGAAAAATCTCCATAAAATTCTCCAGCAAAAGGAAAACACAGATGTTATTGAGTTTCTTACTCATTTTGACCATTTTTCTGCTAATTCAGACCAACCTACAACATTGTTCAATGCATACAGTGTGTTGTGAGATGTGTAATTCAACAGTGCATGAGGCTCCCTTCTCTATTAGATGCTAATACATGGAAAATATTCTGGGCAAATTTGGAAGGAATTTTATTACTAACTATTAATACATTTTAATTTGCCAATAAAATTAATTAGTTGTAATTTAACAAATTACAACTTGTGTGTTACTCAAGCTTGGCCCCAGTACACATGGGGCATAGGAACATATCACACCATCTGCTCTAAGTAAGTGAATAAGCATGGTAAGTTAACCATGAAAGGCATTTTTATAGAGGTATTTTGCAACAAACAAATAACAAATTGATAGCGTGCATTCACATTAAACAAGACCAACATTGAAAACTAGCTTAGCGCTGTTTAGCTCATTAAGATTTAAAGTGATAATCCGCGTCATTTTCATACAAATAAATGTCTGTTTTTCTACTCTCTATCGCTGACTGATATAACACAACAGTGATTCAACCAATAGCCAGTTCATGAAAGCTGTTACATTGTCTGTTCTACTCGGTGTCTGGTAGATTTCCTAGTGATGAAAACTAGCTTACAAAGTGGATGCAGGGTGCAGAGAAGGCTTGTAATTCTTTGATTCAGCAAAGTCAGTCTCCTAATCTTCGTCAATGTAGCTGCTTGAAGTTGTAATAACATTAGTGTTTGATCTGTCTAATTTTGAGAAAGAGTCATATTCACAAATATTAACCCAATGTCATTGCCAGTAATAGCCCATGCAAATTGCTAACATCTCTGGTACTGTATTTCATTTACATCCAACAGGATTCATTTTTTAAAACTGACTTTCACCAAGAAAATGAAGCAAACATATGAAGTATAATCTTTAAATTAGCTCTACATAACATGTGGTTAAGTTGATGGGTCTATAAAATCTTGGACATTGATTTCACCATGTAAATACAAATACTGCATCACAAAATAATAATAATAATAATAAAAACATGTTTTGGTATGGTATCTAATGGTAATTTCTTCTCTTTTTTTTTAAAGAATTTATTTATTGACTTTTCTCAGACACAGAGCAGTTTACAGGAGAAAACACAGAACTGAAGTATTGAGGTATCAAGGATATAAAAAACAAATAAGATCAAGTAATAATCCCACAAGACCAGTCCCACCCACCCCTACCTTCAGACAAGGGCCATAGTAAAACAACGGTGTCAGAAAGGGAAAAAAAAAAAAAGGGTACATTGGTGAGATAAACACAGTTTACACACATTAGTACATAGAAATTCAGCTATACATGACTACGCAGATGTACGGTGCATGTGTCAAACATATCTCGTCGTCAACCCACAACAGGCTGTGGAATATTTCCTATGTAGTTCCTAAAACCAGACCAGCATTTATCAAAGAGATGTGGGTTTTCTTTTGAGATTGAACATCATTTTTTCTGATGCCATGTACGAGGAAATTTCTTTAAGCTACATGGAGACGGTGAAGTGCAATAACACTATTAAGATGTGTCTGAATGTCAAACCATATTCTGGCTGTATTGTTTAATAAATGGATTATCAGTGCCATTCTTCAGAGTATGGTATGACTGGATAAAAGGAATGCCGGCCAGCGGCACGTCTGATGTGTGGCACTGCTCTATTTGTTTCCAAGCAGGGGAGTTAACTAGCTCTGTCTGCCAGAGCCATAATGCCCTGGACTGAGCAGCCCAGTAACACCGTTGAAAATCAGGGAGCTTCAATCCTCCAAATGAACGTAGATATCATCTTTTGCAGTTTTGGTAATTTAATTTACATCTAATTTAATTGACATGTCACTGTTATTTGCACCTGGAAGTTTTCAGATTGGATATCTCCGCTTCAATCCCCCAAAAATGTCAGACACGTGAATGCTTCAGTTTACATAAAGAACAACGTGAGACGACACACTGAGCAATTTGACTCTTTATTTCCCTTCTTGGAAAATAATCAGTGGGTGGAGCTCTTTGACTGACAACCTTACATATGTGACCTTTCCAGCAGATTAACCAAAACAATACATGGTGTCACGGCCTGTACTGGCACTAAGAAAATACCTGCAATGGAGACTAGTAGTACTTTGCGGCATCACTTCGCCCAGGGGCCCCACCAGATTTTTCTGTGCCCCCTAAACATGCAAAGACCTCCACATAATCATAATCAGTTACTGTAGGGTTACGAAGTGAGCTGTCGTCCATCTTGCTTGCTACATCATCTCCTTTTACAGTGGTGCAGCAAGGGAGCAGGACCAGGGACACTGCACTGCACATTAGTAGACCTTATTAAACAGCAAGGACCCAGCTGGAAGAAACCTATCTGAGGACTGGACAAGACCTTTATCCATACCCTGAAGGACACTTCATCCTTTCTGCCAGCAACGGATAATTCAGAGCTGCTTGCCAATAGAAGACCATTAACCAGCATGGCACCCTGCCACACATTTCATGGGCCTACAACCGTTGTTCTCAAAAATTAGTCAGTAGTCAGCTCATTTCACTGATTAGTTCCCCCTCTCCATTTGTGCAAATCAGTGAAATCAGCTGCTGAATTGCTTGGTTGTAATGAAAGCCTGGGGTTTGACGGCACATAGTGGAGAACCACTGACGTACAGGTCAATTAAGTTCTGCTGTCTACCATTAGAGAGCCTCTAACTTTGCAGATGGCTCTGACATTTTTCTGTGGGTCCACAGCTTGAAGTGATGTGTGAGTTAGTTAAAAGAAGGTTTGAATTAAACATCAGACACCTCATCTCTACTTTGCACTGTTGCTTCCCAACCACAAAAGGATGTTATTTCTTCGAACAGGATTTCGCAGTATGGTAATACAGTGTTCTATAAAGCTGTGTGCACACTACACAGCTTTAAGCTTGATTTAGGTGTCCCATTTTGTCAGCACAAAATCTGCAGGGCACTTGTAGTATGAGATATGTAAAGACACATTTTGAGAACAGTGAGCAGCAACAACCAGGTAGCGGTAATTGACACTCATCCATATGTTTGTATCCCTTTGGAACCCACTTCTTCTGGTGTATATGAAGTGATATTTCTTGGGGACAGCAAATAGCATCACTTACCATGTATAACTCTAGCCAAATAGCAAGCTAGTGACAATATAACCAATGAGAAAAACCTCCACTGTGTAAACAATTCAGTCGATTTTAACATTTATTCATTTGTAACGTAAACAAGCATATTTAATTCAACCAGATCCATTTTTATTTCGACACATCCATATCAGATGAACCGTAGGTTGTGTTACCCAACCATTATTTGTATCTGAGAGTTGTGTATAGGCAAATTATTAAACCTCCACACCCATTTTATGAGATAGTTTGATACACCATGGCACACCATGGCACACCATGCAGAATATGGGTGGAGATGGGTTACCTTTCACAATAAAGGAAGAACATTGAAAACAGAATCTAAAACCCTTCTTCCTCCTGGGCACAAATTGCACCTCCCTCTCCTGTCCTGTTCGACATGAAACATGCAGTTGAGCGTATTTGTTTCTGTCCATCTCCGTCAGCAATTTGTCAAAGAGGTGTAGACTAGGGAATTGCAACTTGACACAGAAGAAGACCTTGTGACTGAGGGAGAAAGGCCACCAGATTATTCAGTTATAATGTAGGGGGATTTAATCTATTCTCCTTGTGTCAGTTGGTGGCTTTCTCAACTCGGGACCTGCCACGACGTGACAGGGAGCAAGTGTTTCACTAGCACATAGAAACTGAACGCTATTGCCTCTGGCTTTTCCAGACTGGTATGTACTGTATTATCATATACACGCATGAAGCATGTGCCGGAGTTAAATGCCGCTCACTTTCACTCCCCCCCCCCCTCTGCCAAAACGTGAGACTGAAATCTCATAAAAGATTTATGCATTTTCAATTAGGGCAAGATGATCAGATCTCACTGTGATATTGGTGGCAACATTCAACAGCCAACTGATTCAGTCTTTGGACAGTTACCTCAAATGGATGATTTAACTACAAGTGGGGTGTCTTAGCTTGAGCTCGCCAGCTGCGCACCTCTTATCTCAATGAGTGTTTTTTGTATGGTGAGAGTGTGTCATGTGTGAGTCACTGGTAGATGAAACTCTACATTATCTCATCTACTTAGCCTTGGCCTCCACTCCAGTCCAAAGGATTCCACTCAACGCAGCACAAAATTTGAAGGTGTGCGGAAAACACAACTGAAATCCTCCAGTTAGAAAGGAAATTCAAGCTACTGTTTGTTTAGAAACACAGCACTGGGCAAGCTTTAATCACAGGTAAAAGTGCAATATTTGCAATATGCACATGCTTTGTACATCATTTAAGAGTAGAGTATCATGGCATTTTACGAAAACACACATTGGGAGAGTAATATGCCAGTACACGGGGTACACACACAATTGCAACTTGACAAACAAGTTTAGTGCCACCAAATGCATATTGTCTAAAGTGAGCTACATATTTAAGTAGAACAGAGTCTTGCCTATCAATGCATTAATCATAATACTACCCTTCTAATGAGTAGCAACAGTAATAAATTAAAGATTAATTTGAATAATTATATCAATACAATTTTAAAGTTAGATTTTAAGTCAAGAAACCCTTAAGCATACTGGTCTCTTAACAACTTGACATCCATGCCTGAGGCTTTTTGTTATCTCAAACCTCAATTATGGAATAGAATATTTTATAGAGCTCCTTTCATTCTCAAAAGCAGTTGTCATATTTCCATTAAAGGGCTCCTGCTAGTGTTTTGGCCGCTAAACAAGAAGTGCGAGTTTGACCGGCCGTTTACACACTACTATGTATATCTTGTAATTGATCCTACACCCTGCAATTGAAAGCTGTATAGCTGAGGTATTGAATTAAGTTACGTGTGTCCCAGCTATGTGGGTTAAATCTGCATGATGAATTATCACATGCAGGAAGACAATAGTCTGGCCTGTCACAGGGTTGGAACAAAAAATAAGTACAGTACAACACACATAAAAAGTCCTCCTCTAGTTCTATGCTAATGCACATTGTACAGAGCTGTTAACATGTACCTAAATCGACTTTCAGCTTTTTTTTCTCCTTTAAAATGAATACATAACACAAACATCACGTAACCCCATTTGTTCGCCCCTCGCTAAGCGCGCGTCGGAAATGGTTTGCGAAGGGTGTCCTTGGCGGGCTCGGTGCGGGCGCTCAGTTGAAGGCCGGGTTGCGAACCCCGGACAGGGCGCCGGCCGGGGCGCTCTTGCCTTTGAGGAGGGTGAGGGAGAAGACGAAGAAGCACACGCTCACGACGCCCAGAATGATCACGCCCGAGATGAGCGCGCTGGTCACCGTGTTCATCCGAAATACCGGAGCGTTCAGCTGGGCTAGAGCAGCAACAGCACAAAGAAACAACCCAGTCTCATGTTGCATTGATCTTTCTATGCAGTATGTGATGTGAGTGCAATATTATTCAGTACACATTAAAGAAAAAATCCACCCTGAAACACTGTTAAAAACAGCGCAATCGCACAGGGAGAAATCCATCACAGAAGAGGCAGAGAGACCAATTTCTCCACCCACAGTAGCCTCAATAGACCAGAATGCAATGCAGCCACAAGACTGAAGCAGAAATAAACAAGGCATGTTGAGGGAAAGTGGGTACAATAAAACGGTAAATCACAACACTTCATCACAAAATTCATTGAAAATCACAGACTGGTGATATGTTACAGTGTAAGGGGATCTGAGGGTGGATTTATCCTTTCTGTTCATTGAAATGGTTCCCAAGTCTTCATATTACTAGACAGTAACACTGTATTTTTAAAAAAAAAGTCATCCCATATAATTTCATGTCTGCAGAATTTGGACTGAATGCAAAGACTTACCCAGTTGTGAGTTGTTGGTTGGTGTTTCATCTGTAAAACACAGTAAAAGTTGTTGAAGGATACAATGCATTATAAACAGTACAGCAGACTACACAGTGCAATGGCACATTGACCAATTTCTCTTACAGTACATGACTCAACAGGATGCCCTCAGGCAGGTGTTGAAAAGCTGCTACAGTAGACTATCTAGGTCAACCAGGTAAATTCACACCACCGGGCCTCATGTCAGAATCAAGACTAGAGATTTACATATTACATTATATGCTATATCCAATCTGGTATTATAGGTGACTAATAATTTAGCATCATCTTAAATTTAACCAACTGATGAAAATGTTTGAAAGCAAAGCAGAGTAGAAGCATGGAGCGTGTATTGTACATGGACACAGTTTTAAAAAAAGGGATTAAGAGAGCTTATGGTGCCGAACTGTAAGTATTGAGTTTCAGGTTGAGAGTTGAGAGAGAAATTCTCCCCAGAAAAAAATCAATGCTGTGTGGATGATGTCTAAGAGTTGCTCAGGATAGAGGGGGGTCGGAGTGAGAAAGTTAGGGGGAATAGACTGAGTAGATGGGATGAAAGAGGAGGAATGTTATCAAACCGTACCACTCCGAGTGATGATAGGACCGGCGGTAATGACGGCATTTCCAGATGCGCCCGTTGATTCCTTCCCCTCTGAGACGTCTCTCTTTTTTCTGCTGCCACAGATCTAAAAAGAAAAAAAACAAAATGGAGAGAGATGAAGGCAGACATGCATTTTTGCTATCATATCAGAATGAAAGACGTAATGTGTCCTAATTTTTCATGATAGGATAGTCGGTAGACACAATCTGTTTCCATTTTAACATGCATTGAAGTTGTGTCAGAAAATATACCTGATAAGAATGCCAGCAGTTGGTGAATGGTAAAAAAAAAAAAAAAAAATTATAATCAGTTGATGAACTTCAGTCCCCAGAAATCGGTCAAGGATTACTTTTCAACAGGTAATCAGACCAGATTTTTTGGAATAATGTCCATTTTGACTGTAAATAATTGTGTGCTCATTTTAGTTGGTAATGACTAGAAACTAATGGGTAGCCATTTTGACTCGTAATTGACTTGTAATTGATTGTGTATTATTATGTGTATTGGTAAATGTCTTAAAGAGTAACTAAACCCCAAACCCAAATCTGTGTGAAGCCTGACATGTAATGGTAAATAGATGATATCTGCTATTGGCTGATCTTTGGTACCACGTGACATCACCACCTGTTGTACTCTATAGAAGGTGACATCACCTGGCACCAAAGATCAGCCAATAGCAGATGGCAATTTCAGTGGCATGCTTTTTACTAGCGAATGTCAGGCTTTACACAGATCTGGCTTTGGGGTTTAGTTACTCTTTAAATCACACACAAAATATTAGGATGAAATAGACTGAGCAGGTGAATCCAGGTGAAAGCTGGACTCCCTGGACTATGGATTTTATCTATTAAATGCGCTTCAGTCATGAAGGGAAGATGAAGATGAAAGGTTTAAGAAAGATTCCTAAGGCTCGAGACAATTGAGATATGAATGATGTCTCGATGTAGGTTTTCTGTGTTATCCTGTGTCAAGTCAGTGTGTTAGCGCCCTATGTTAGCCTCACCGGCATGAGCATTGGGCAGTCATCTGCTCGACACAGCTTGGTAACGCAGTGCAGGAAGACGGTGGACATCTTCTGGTTCTTGTGCTTTACAAAGCGGAATACTTCAAAGGCAAAGCGGCCCATTTGGCTCTTCCCGTTCTCAAAGACAGTGGTCTGGGGGTCTTTGTCGCAGCTAGCTCAGGGGGGGGAAATTTGGAGAGTGTTATCAGAATGGAGAGCGAGAGCAACATCAAAATTTAAGTTTTCAAAAATCACAGTTACCTAAAGAAAAGGTCATAGCGGAGGTCATCGTTAGGGTTTCCGGAGGGAGTGGTGTAGCAGTAGTCCATGAGAACGTTCCATCTATTTTATATGAAGGGTTTCAAAAAGCCAGGGGTCAAGGTCTTTAAAGTCAATGTGATCATGTATAGTTAAAGAACTTCACTGACTTTTTCGGAGTCTGGCCCATTGGTCCCCTTACCCAGTATCTGACAAGAGGATTGGCACCAAAATCATCTCTGTGTCTCCAGTAGATAGCCAGATCTTAAAAGTGAGAAAATGAGAACTTGTAGCAGCTCTAAGGCTGGAGGGTTAGTTCATTTTAATTACATGCGTCTAAACCTGCCAAGCTTGTTTAGGGGATTGATAAAATAGACAAAAAGAATGCACTCTTTGGAACTACTTTCAATGCCAGATCTCTTTTCCCATGAGACTTCGGGCGTAAGTTGTTTTGTTTACACAGGAAGTGAGTGAAGTTAGCCAGACAGCTAAAGTTTTTTGCGCTGTTGATTTGAAACAGACTTGAGATTTTGTTTTTAGAAGTTATGAATCTACAAGCCACAGAATACAAACCAATTTAAAAGGTTTATCTTCATACTTTGGTTAATGCTAATCGCCTACGATTAGGCTACTTAACATACTGTATGTTAAGTGTTAGCATGCGCACCGGACAGAACTATCTAGTGGAGACACAGACATGATTTTGGTACCAATCCTCTTTGATACTGGGTAATGTGATTAATGGTCAACCTCCCAAAAAGTCGGTGTGCTTTAAGATCGCCATATCCATGTTGTTTACACCCTCCATTCATGGCAAGTCTCTCCCACACCCACTGTTGAGCCTATAGCCAAGATCAAATGACCGCAATACAATCATGTCCAACACCAAAGTGGGGTTGGGCCCAACTTAAGTCAGACACTGGAGCAAGTCAAGAGTAATTGGTAGCCAAAAACAAATAACAGCCAATAACAAAATGCGAGCATCATGGAATTTAGGGATATCTGTTCCAGACAGGGACAGGGAACTTGATGAATTCTCTGAGGAAGTTAGGGAATTTTACGATTGGGTCACTTTACAGGAATATAGCAGAATTTATTTTCCAACCTATTTTGCATATTCATTCTGAGACCTAACAGAAAAATATCTCCAAGATCAAGACCGAGACAAGTTTAAGCCTGAGACAAGACCAAGATTTTCACATTGCGGTCTCAATACTGCAGCCCTGTGCTCCATGTATCATCAATAACAGGACCAGCTGGCCATAAGACACAAAGATCCTTCTCAGGTGAACAAAGTGACATAGTTAACAGCCTCATCCTTCTTATGTGACAAGTGTATTTATAGATTGTCAAAGCCCACAGTCATTTTTAACTGTGTTCTTTTTCTTTTTTTGTGTTCTTATCCCTACTGTAGATAGTAGTGTAAAGAGATTTTTGTTTTACATAATAGAATGTAGCTTCACCTAAATGTAGGCCGTTAGTATTATTCTTACTGCACAATGTGTCATCTTATACCGCCCCACTTATTGTTTTACTCTGTGCAGAAATGGCACACTCAATATGGGTGTGGGTTTATTACATTGTACTTTATTTTATTTATCGCTGGACAATAACTGTATTGTTTGCATTGGAAAATTCCATAACTTTGCAGAAGACTGTAAAAGTAGCTAGAAGGCACAAATGTGGGGTAAATTTTGCCTTTCAGATGATAATGGATAAGATGGTTAAAGGGATTTGGTGAAGAATCCTAAATTGTGACTGGCTGCACACTGTAATTTTGGTGTAAACACAACACGATCTGCTGGTGAATCATTCAGATTTAATAGCTAGATGTTGATGAAATACCTCCTATCCAGGTTGGAGGCTTTTACAGCTGCAAACACCCGAGTCTTCAGAGTGAGTCCAGCCATGGGGATGGCCAGCTGCTGGACGTACGACGAGTCCTGTGCATCCACAGAAACGACAAAGGCATTTCAGCATGTTTTTCACATTTTGGGGCTATTTCCCATTATCTTGTCGCAGGAGATTTGTTCAATTTAGCTGCAATTTATGAATTGCAGCATATCCATCATCTGGTTTCCATAGCACCCCATTTACTTGTATTTGATTCAAATCGGCAAGTGACGTTACCGTAACTTCTGAAATGAATTCAGGGTAAATTGAGTATAATCTGCTCCAATTACAGGATTAAAGGTAATTTGTCGGCTGCCTGAGTAGCATACAAAGGGTTTCTGAGCCTTTGGTTTCTTCCCAGCCTTGTAGATGGATCATTCCTATTCTTAGTAACGTTGCAACTGCAGATGCTGTACAACTGACTGACTGCAGAGCATCTTTACACTCTGTGATGCGGGCTGACTTAATTAATATTTAACATGTGGTTTTGTCTCCAGTTTTACAGTTTCAGCTCCCCTGTACAACGAAGGCAGATATATTTAGACCTGAGTGATGTGAACTTACGTTGTAAAGCAGCAGATTCAATGTGCTGACAAAAGTACCATTGCTTTCCTTCACTGAGATTGCAGCAGCCGACCTTTAATAAAGATAAAAAAAGATTTAAGTTGACAAAAATATTTTGGAGCCTGAGTCTGACATCTGCATGCGTTTCTTTAGTTCAATATGTTCAGACATTCTGTAAACATTTTGTTCTACTCACTGATACTGCTCAATAATGATCCACAGTATTCATTATAAAGAAAAAAAAACTTGAGTGATATGATTTGAAACAGGGGAACATTCAGTAGGCTACAGTGTAAGGTTGTTTCCTAAAACCTTAAATGAAGTTTTATTACATTTAAAATATGTAATAGATTCATCCACTTAGCTTATGTTCGGCAAAAGTACAGAAGGCCAAAAGTAAATCTGAATCAGCTTTGGCAGACATTGGCCAAAAGTTCATGAATATCGTTAAAACAACTCATACTTGACTCTTTCATAGTCCCCAACTTTTAATTAAGGCACCTTCAGCAATCACATTCTGCTGAATGACTGTTTGCAAATCACATCAACAATATGTAAATTACACATTATTTTAATGACATTTCAATAAGTTTGGTTTATCCATGCTGCATACATCAGCTCTTGGGATAATGTAGTAACAGGTTCATATTTTACCCAATAGAATAATAATAGTCACACAAGGAAATAATAGCTGTAATTATATTTGCGTCCCTTCTATTGGCCTTCTCTTAGACCCACAAAACCCACTGGCCTTCCTAGAGCAATTAAAACAGCACTTTCAAGCCACTTTTAAAGAGAAAGTGACCTTGCCGATTTGACTTACGAGGCCAGCTGCGTGTTGTTGACCAGGTACTCCAGTGGGTAACTGCAGCTGAACTTGTACAGCAGACCTGGCAGGTAGCTGATGATGTTGGGGGGATCCGGCGTGTCGATGTACCCCGATATGTTCCCAATCTGCACCAGCGACAGGTTCCCGTAAGCGTTGGGTCCATGAGCTGTGGAGACCTGCAAACAAGCCACACCGGTGTGGGTAATACTCCTCCTCCCAACAACCGTTATCTTCCCCCGGGCAGACCGGACGAGGCTCGATAACATCACCCATACTATTGAGCATACTAATGCGCTTCGCTAATCCCCAGCTCAGTCCCTCCTTATCTGAGAACGGACCCTCAAGAAAGTGTCCCGCTCAGTCCAACTCATCGCTCAGCAAAACGAGCGGGGAAAGAGAAAGCCACCTCAGCAAAAGATCCACTTTAAATTCTCCCTCTTTAGAAATTACTTTTCCATGAACAGACATCATCACACTGCAGCCCCTCCACTAAGATAAAGATTACCAGACCTCGTTCCCATGCAGGATGAACACAGCTTGTCAAAATTAAAGCATGCATACTGTGAACTAGACAGCTACAGATCTGATCTTTGTTCTAGGAGCTTTTGGGGGTGGCTGTCACCTTTTAAAAGGTTTCAGACAGGCCATAGTCTAACCCCATTGTGTCAGCCGGATTTCATCATATATTACTTTTACAGGTAATTACAGACAATCATTTAGGACTTTGTGACATTTCACTGTACAAATTTGCATAGTTTTGAGGAGTAAAGGTAAATGTCATTGCCATTAATGCTTGCCTCACTTCTAAATTGCAACACAAAATGTTGCCCATTCTTAACCCTTGAAACTAAATTTATATTGGAATAATCAAGTTTTTGTCTACAGCACTCAAGAAAACAAGGTTACCAGTGATTTGAAACATTATGCTGCATAACAAGGAAATTTGGATAATAAGTGGCTTAAAATTAATGTTTTAATGGCACTGCCATAACAAGAAGGCATCTAAAGTTTAAAAATATCACCCAACATGAATTTGAATATTTTACTAATTTACATGTCACTTTGGGAGAGCATTTGCATTTATGTGTGCCTCAACATGAGTTCATGAGGAGTCCACCTATGATATTAGCAGCCCTGGGAATTACGGGTTTTTCTGACCCTTGCATCAATAACTGGAAGCAAAATTATCTATTTTGCTAAAAAATGCATGACATTTTCAAAATAAAAGTGATATCACTGCGGTTGCCTGGCATAGGCAAAACATTGACTGACTCACAGCAAAATGCACTAAAGAGAATATTTTTTTCTAAATTTAAATATCGATCTCAGGGGAAATTAGGTTCAGTTAGAGTTTAGGTAATGCAGTTAATACTAGGGTTAGACTAATTAATGTTATTATCGTTATTCTTATTTGATGTCTGACCAGAGAAATAACTCCAGTGTGGTGTGGGAGGACTTTACTCAACAGTCTGTAAAACCTGCAGGGAAACCTGCCTCACCCTGCCTTAAGGAAAAATCCCCCCTTGGATCCTCTTACACTGTCATATATCATCAATCTGTGATGGCCAATGCATTCCAGGAGTTGTTTTGTGATGAAGTGTTTACCTTTTTGGTGTATCCACTTTTCCCTCAACCCGCCTTGTCTACTTCTACTTCAGTTAGTGACTTCCTACATTTCCCAAAATGCCTTAGGCTACAACAACCCCCAAATAACTCGCCTGGACTTGTTGCATATGGTTGATCCAGCGGTTGGTTTTATGTGTAGGTAGAGAGAGCAATAACAATAGCGGGCGCAATAGCGTTAGTAACGGCAGTCTGTGAAGATATTGAATATTGGTACAATATATAAGCTATAGGCATCTTCATATCAGTCAAACCCCAGTTAATACATCTAGCTTGAAGATTTGTGGACTTTTGACTCCCTTAAAACAGCATTACCTGCTTAACAGCTAAAACATCCACAGTAGCCATTTGTGATGCTAACATTGAAAAAAATCCATTCCTACAATGACACATTCAATTATATGATTCCCTCCTTCATACCACTAGGGAATTGCCACAGGCCTCCAGTGTTGCCAGGCTGATGCTAAAGAGCACGACGGTGGGGAAGGTGTTGTTGTTGATGAAGCCGCGGCAGTGGGCGTCCCCATGGCGACCGTTGAGGGCCAGGTCGGTGTCGGTGTAGCCGGAGAAGAGGACGGGGCAGAAGTTGATTTTGAGGGTGATGGTCTGCACCCCACAGTACACACTAATGTCCCTCTCCGCTGCCAGAGACAAACACACACACACACAAATTCACATGGTTATTACTGCACCCTCACACATCAATAAGTCACAAGGCAATTTCTTCCAAAGATATGAAAGTATTTTCTATTTTGAGGTCAAGTCACTAAGTTTGAATGGGTCTTAATGAGTTAATGTTAATGCTGAGTTGTAATTCAAGTCTGCATTATGGGCTTAAATTCAAGTTTTCTCTCTAAAAGTGAGTTTTGAGGAGGAAAACTGTTCCAGTAAAGTAGCCCAAGTCTAGGGTTACGGACCAAAATGTACCCAGGATCGCCATAAGTTCATACAGTAACTCTTGTTCCAATCAAATTAGATCATGAACTCGAGAACATGTAGTTAGCTTGTGGAAATGTTTTCTAAATAAAGATACATGCTTAAATTCCAGCCAGTGATTACGAAACAAAAATGATAAATCCATGTTTTCTTTGAGTTCCTCACCAGGGAAGCGGCTGTGAAAGTTGGCGTCACAGTTGTATCCATTGAATTGAGCTCCAACTGATATTGCCTTACTAAACAGTAAAAGAATCAAAAATATATGTTCCATTTCAGCACCTGAAAGAGAGCAAGTATTTGCACTTAATGAGAAATCCAGCCTATGCACTTAATCCGTAAAATTAAGTGTCACTTTAGAAAAGAAAACTTTAAACTTCGAAGGTGGGAAAACAGAGAATGAAAACAATCATATCTTTAATTCATTTTGCTGAGAAAATCTGTAGATAATCTTCTGCTGCTGAGTTGAAGTCAGAAGAAAAGATTCTCCCAAAATAATCTCATTATAGTTTTGACTTCAGAGGAACGTCTTTGATATGCCTATCCAGCCGCATCAAAACAGACAAATGTCAGAAAATATTATCTTCGAACACCTGCAGCCCTGGCATCAAAGTTCTAAGAAATATACAGGACAATGCGCCGATAACCACTGTCATTTCTAAAGTATAATGGCTTTATCTCTGTTTGCAGATCTCATTGTCTTGTGAAAACCCCTTATCAGATAATCGTCCCGAGATGCTTGTCAGTCACAGATAAGAGCCGCGGTTGTGAGGAAACAGCTAAATTAAAGGAGTAATTGCACCATAACAGGTTTCTGGTTAGCATTGCAGTACAGGAGATGAGGTGTTGTTCAGGGTAGTTTGAGGTAAAAAAAAAAGTCCGACTCAGAGCTCCACTAGCGCTATTACTACTCACCCTGGTTCCTGGAAGCCGGCGAGTCAGCGGTTCTCCATATGCTCGGGACAGGTGATGGAATGGTCCGCACAGCATCCCTACCCGACGACTAGAAACAGGACTCGGGAGCAGGGGGGAAAAAGGGATCCAACACATAAGAGATTCATTATTTGAACATGTCAACAAAAAAAGGGCTGTCCGGAGCGAACATGGGAAAGTCCATCAAATCTGAATGTGTTATACAAATCCTTTCACGTCCGCAGAAACATGAGCAGGTTTTGAAGTTTCCCACTCATATCCTTTCGGCCCAATCTGGCTCTGTCACTGCTCACAAATGGTTTGACGCCGCATGAGGTCCGCGGTGGTGGGGGGGAGAATTATCTTTTCATCGCTCCAGTGGCCCTGGCTTGCTGACTGAGCCGTTCCTTTCTCCCCGGGCCGGCCGGGGAGCGCGGAGCCCGTCGGGCGGTGCCCTTGGCCCCGGGAATCCACGCTTTTCATGCTTTGTGTGCGCCAGCCCTCCGTCAGCACAGCAGCAGGCGATCCGCTCGGCGGGGCCGCGGGCCGCTGCCGGGCCCTCCTACCTGATCTCCAAACTTTGATTCCCGGTCACAGGACCCCGCGGAGAGAGGGCAAAGCAAAAGAAAGCAAAGTTCACAGACTTTCAAGGGATTAGCCGGTCCTCGGCGTCCCATCTTCCATATGGACCGCAGTATATGGGACAGTTTGGACGCAGTGAGAATCAGACAGAGGACACACAGGGACTCCTGTGAATATGGAATATGAGATAGAAAGGACATGGCAATGGCAGTTCAGACCAAACCTCTGAATTTAGGTCAAATAGAAAACAAAAGGGCCACTTATTCTGTTTCTCTTTCTTTCCAACTGAAAATTCACCTATATTCTACCTCCTTCAGACACATAGGACTATTATTGGCCAACAAGTTTGACACTATCTTTATATACCTGTAAGAGCACTGCTTCTATGGTCAACCTTGTCAGCATTCTGTCCTGCAGTGTATCATCAGTTCTCATAACAGATCATGTCTTGTCTGAGAGAAGAACACTGTATTTTGTTGCTTGAGCTCATCTGAGTACAGGTTAAGTGTAATCTGAAAGAGAAATGATTATATATCTGCCCTTACCTTACACATCAAGTGCAATCAAGAATGTTTTTCGTTTTTGGCGTTCATCTTTAAGGTTTTCATCAGTTCTCCAAAAGCGTGCGGCCACATTCTCTTTGGCTTTGATTCTCAATCTATTGTCCAAGAGGTATCCAAGAGTGTTTATCCAACAAGACATTCTTTAATCCACCAATGTGTTGTAGATAGGAACTACTGGCAAGTAGTGACTCTAAGCACCTCAAGACATTTGAACTCATTCCTTCGCTGCTCTGATATTTAACTTGGAGAGCTGTTTAAGAATTGAGCGCAGCGAGTTCAGGGAATGCTCATTTCTTATTTTTAAGGATTTCGCTAATCCGGGATGAATTGTAATTACAAAAGTCTTGGTCAAGACCTGGAGATGGCATATAGTACATCGTTTCACCACAGACTGATAGCCATCTAGAGTGCTCCACCACCTCAATTGCCCAGAGCTCTTTTCATTCATTTTTCACTATTTCATCACTCTATATGCCTAATGGTTAGATGATGTGGGTCTTATCAGTTGGAGAGCATCTTACTCCATGGAACATGGCAACCATACAGGTCAAAGACAGCATTTTGGGAGTTTTCATCACCTTGCATACCCAGAGAGATTGACATTGTCAAACCATAGCACTCAGGTCCACTTTGGCAAAAGCCTGAGTGCTGTGTACCTTATATGTGAACATATAACTTCCCATTGGCTATTTGTGATGTGTAAATGGCTGGTCATGGGAAGGAAAACCAAGGGAATTGAATTACCATAAACAGAGAACTTCATAACAGCAGACAACTTGTGTAGTTTCATCAGTGTTAAAGTCTTATCTCAGTCTAAACAAAGGACCTGTCAGCTATCATTGTTTTTTCAGAGCCGCAACAGATTCTCGGGCTGTAAGTGATGACATAGCACTGCACTTGATATTTCTGACTTTGAACAGGGAACACAGTGTAATCTAAACAGTGAACACAGAGTCTCTCCTCACAGTTTCACACTGATGTATACCAATGCATCCTAATCTTTTTCCTGCAGGAATCTGCAGGACTTAATGACATTTTATTTTGCTATTTCAACGGAAATAAGATCAGAAATTGATTGGAATATAACTAACATAACTAATATAACTATATAACGTTTCCTGTTATCTGAGGCCTGTGTGCAAATACTGCAATGTGCAAAAAAAGTGTTGGCGTATAAATATGTGTCAATTTTTGTTTTCATGAAGACAACAAAGGTGACAATAAAAAGCATGTAACTCATCTTTCACATATAAAAAGTGCTATGCCTCCACAGTCCCTCATTGTGTTCACAGAGATGTCTCCACCCTCCCCACAAGAGGGCGAATCTGCCGGGCTTCCAATGGGTTGCACAACTTGAAGAGCAGGGCTATATTCTGCAGTGCGCATTTATCCCATCCACAGTAATGGTAGTGTCATTTCCCATGCTATGAGACAAGATCCAATCTCTACTGGGATAAGGGAAAACTTTGGCAAGGTACACTATTACTGTGTGAGTCAAGAAAAAACTGTCAAAAGTATATGATCCAGCCTGGTCTCGAGGAATTTTGTGACATGAGCACGATATCTTGAATGCTAATAATGTACTCCATGCATGAAAAATGACAGAAATATGTTTCCCCACCACAAACGGATTAGGAGACAGAACTAGAAACAGGCTGTAGACTGACAATGAAACAGTGCAGTGGAAAGTAAGAGGGTGAAAGTTGGGGTTATATTTTTTCCTTGGACTCTGGTGACCCAGGTTCAATTCCTAACTCGTGAAGAATTTTGATTGCCTGGGTCCAGACCTTTGAATCTGCCCACTCCACCGAGTTGAATGAAGATGGAAATGGAGTGTAACAAGTTGACAATTCTGTCTGATATCAGGCAAGAATTTTGATACTGTGAGTGAATTTTTCATTTTCAGCTGAAGTTTTTCTTTTTTAACCATGACCAAAACCATAACCTCACCTTGACAAATTGTTTTAGTTGGGGAAACACATTAATGCTAGACTAAAATAAGGCCTAGTTCATTTAACCCAAAGGTTTTAGCTAGCAAATAGCCTACACAGCCTGCAGCACCCCCTTAATGAAGACTTTTGTCAGAATGTTGGCTGTGTAAGCTATGGTGCTAGCTAAAACATTTGAATCAAATGAACTTTTTTTTTGACAAGGCAAATAAGATAAAGTATATGTTCGTTATTCTGGTCACCTTAAATAAGATAAAGAAACCACCGGAGTCTGAGATAATGTGCTTCACTTGATTTTTTCTTTTCTTCTGCCACAGGTATTTTCATGGTAGTAGCGTAGGCTTGTATGGTGTAGCACCCTCTGGCTTTACACACTGAACAGAGGTCAGTTACACTTACTTCTCTGGTAGAAAAAAAATCATATCAAAAATAGAGGAGGCCAGCATGCATTCATGCAGATAAAAAATTGTGTTTGTTTTTCTTTCAGATAAGCATTTGCTATTTGATTCCATATAGTGCAGCTGTGCACTAGCAAGCACAGCTGTTCAAGACTAGCACAGAGTCTTTGCTAGCATGAATAATATCTGCAGCTGTGTTTTCCCTAGTGGAGCTAATTCAGCCCTCGTGTCAAGAGAAATCAACTATCATTCTATCTTTGAAAATCATAAGTTGCGTCGAGGAATCCTGTGTGTTTCACATTGTGAAAGGACATGGTAACTCAGACTTAAAGTCACAATGAAACAGCATTTTCCTTATTGTTTCCTGTTGAAACAGGATATTGGGGTGGGACATAACTCAGGGAGGCATCATTCAAAAGTGTAAACCAATGGGATATCAGTTAGGGAGAGAAAGGCAGTTTTATTTAATGGGAGGGGCTCAAATATCTATGATGTTATTGGTTGGAATTTTTATTTATGCCTGCTGGTACACGATGAGGTCACCATTAAACATACACTGTTTTCCAGGAAGTAAAAGTAACAGAATTTTGATATAAAAATACAAGAAAATTGTTTTTTTATAACTTTGGGCATTTACTGTTAAATAGGTGTATATTTTGGCATGGAAAATGAGCAAATAATGTTTCATTTCATTGTAACTTTAAGGAGAAATCTGGTTATTCAGGCTATAATTATGGAATCAGTGGCGTTGAACCCTGTAAGGAACAATTTTATGGCAAAAGGTTTACCTGTTAATATCATCAGTATTATTCAGAATGCTCATGCATCATCCATGAAAGGGCTCCACTCATGCAAATAGTGTGTGTTTCAGCAGTGGTGTAAAGCTCACAGAAATCCATACTTTGCTGCAGAGGCTCTTAAATTAATGTTTCTCCTTTTCTATCCTTTAAGTGCCAGCAATATCAGCATATGTTGTCCTGCAACCACCTGCACACTGGTAATATGTTTGCTTGGGCGAGTGCTCCCTCCTAATGCTATTATTGGCTCCTAATTAATGGCCTAAAGGTATTTTTGTGGTCCTGTGTAGCTTAATGGCTGGAGCACAGCATTAACACCATTAGCTACAGCTCTCATGGTGCTGCAAGGCACTTTGGCTAAAAGCATCCACCAAATGGCATATATTTTATGACTGAAATGACTTCAACACCATGTTTCAGAAAAACATCCCCGAAATGTTGCAGTTCCTTTCCGAGGAACAGAGAACAGGGCTTATATTCAAAATTATCATCATTATTAGGCTATTTTATCAATTCACACTAAACGTTGTACAAAGCCTAAGTGGACTGGAATTAAAAAAAACAAAAACAGTCTTTTTTTTGGATGTCTATCACAAAATTGGTTATAATTTCAAGATAGTTTGTCAATTCATCAGGAAACATATTGCAACAAGTGTGAAAAATTGATCTCTGTATCTTGTAGACCAACTGTTATGAATTTGTTCCATTGCCTGTAGGTTGAAGAATTATGCTGCATTCATGCCACATGGGAAAGATAGTAGATACAAGTTTTTTACTTGAAAATTTCATTCAACTCAACTTTGAGGTGGTAAGTACTGTGTTTGGGAACTTGGGGTTTGGTGATGCACCCCATTCTGACTGACATCACATGTAGGGAATGATGTATTAGTTTCAAATCAAACAAACAAAATTAACAATTTTTATCATATAAGTCATCTAGTGATCACAACTTTTAAAATACCAGGGCAACAACTTCAAACAAATTCAAAATGTGTGAACACTTCCAAGTCTTTGCTTTGAGCCGTCATGTCGTTCCAACAACAATTCCCTTATTACTTCAATGCAGCATTAGAAACATATCCATCTTAACAAGTCATTTAATCCAGTATTGATTCTTAAAAGAAGTGAAAAAAAATATGACAATGGGGTGAGATAATTCCTCTTCGATCCAGTGCAAATCAACAATCTTTTTGAATAAAGTGTAATTTTGTTGATACTAGTGGAGTGATCTACCTGGTTTCAAAATAGTGACAGTTGTTTCAGTAAAATTCCTGAGACAAGTGAACCTGTACTGGAAAAAAGGGGAGTTATCTCACTTTGTTGGCAGAATTTTTCACTCATTTTAGGAAAAATTTGATTTCAAGGCTTAATAAGAGACTAAATAACTGCTTAAAATTGATTTGTTTTGCTGCACCACCCTGCTGCCCAAATGAACGGGAACATAAAATGTTGATGTCATCTTGATGTTACTTGAACCCTTTGACTACAAGGAAACACATTTATGACTATACATGCATGCATATAGACTATGAACACATCTTTAATTGTTAAGCACTTTATACGCTATGTAATGATACTGTTGTATTGCCTTCTATACATTCTGATCTTTCATATCTTTATCTTTTGACAGCACAGCAAAGCAACAGCAGGCATGTCAATAAAGTTGACAATGACTCATATCTGTACTGTATGAGATCCCTTTCTTTCCCAGTGTCACGTGGGAAACTGTGGTGTATAAGGTCTAACATATGGTTCAAAGCAAGTTCAAGTTCCTACACTTGGCAAATTAAGGTGACATAAGTAAGTTGCTAAAATGTTAGTAGGTCAAGTGTCTCAATGGGTTCAGGTTCGGTGGAAACGCATTGCGCGGATAAGGTCACGGGAGACAATGAATCACCTTATTTTTCCGACTCCGACATTTGGTTCAAACGATGATAAAAACTAGTGATGGCCTCTCTCGGCAGAATAAGATCTGAACATCCTTTATCTGGGGTGAAATCAATCCGGACCGGGCGCCGTCAGAGCGGGCCCTCTTCGGCCGCTTGAATGGCACACAAATCATTTTGCGTCTTTGACGGAATGAAAGGCCGCGTCTCTGGGCTTTTGTTGGCTAAAATGTCATCACTTGGCATGCATACAAGTCGCCGGGTCTTTGCATCATTCCCGGTGTCCCTCGGAGAGTATCCCTGTATAAGCCCGTCCCGCCCGTTGACATAACCATTATATACGTGACAGATACATTCTTCAGAGGAGGATGCGCTCTCTGCCACAGGAATATAGCTGTGGCTGCAGAGGGAAAAGGTGGCTGTTTGCAGTGCATCTGTTCGCTTTGAGTCTATATGAAATTTGCTATATCAGGGACAAGAGCTACAGTATGTACTAACAGGAGCTGGGGCAAGCTGTTGTCATGGTGATAAAATAATAAGGAAGTCATGTTGAGTCCAGGGTTCAGTAATAATAGTACATCCCTGTGTCATAATTACACATCTGAGGATCAATGTGGTGGCATTCCTCCAACGCAAATGATTTTAAAACCCATTTCTATTTTTGAGGTGTGCAAATTATTTGCAGTGTAAGAGCTTAAATAGCCTCTAATCTATTGTGTTGCTCTGTGAATAGGATGAGAGCTACCAATTTGAGGAGCTGAATGTTTTTTTAATGCATGATCACTGCCATCCAGTGTCTCAGTTCAACAGATATTCATAACAGATAGATGCTGTCTGTCTGTCAAAATGAGTAGATAAGTCAGTAGTCACTAAAAACTGTACATTTTCTTTCTTTTCAAATGACTGATGATTTAAAATGGAAATTGGATTTAAAATGTCAAAGATTTGGTCTGAATGATCCTGAGGAAGCATTGTCTATGCTTTGTTTTTGCCAAGATCTACTCAGGCTCGGCCCCTGATATTCATAAATCAAATAGCTATTGTGGTTCCACTATAATCGGGCTCCAAAGTCAGGCAGGCAGGAAGGAGCTTGTTATGGTTTCTATTGGTGGAAATCAACAGGACGTCATTGTCTGGGCAGTCGGATGGGGCAAGAGAAACAGAATTAGTGGCATTCTCAATACTGCAGGAAATGCTGTAGCCTATTTTGGAAGAACATGCTGGATAAACTGGTATAAGGTTAAGTTTAATATTTTGATTTCTTTGGGGGGTTAAAAGGCTGAGTGACAGGCAAAATGCATGAAAAGACAGAGAGGGGTGGAGGAAAAGGTCCTATCCAAAAGCTCATATTATATACAATAGACTTTTTCAAAATGCTGAATTTGAACTTGTTCCTGGCGCAAATATTTCTCTAACACTAATTTAATTTGATTACCAGGATGTTTCGCTTATTTCTGTATTCAGAAAAATAGGCGTTTGGAAAATACCAATGAGTGGTGAAATGAAACAGTCAATGGTGCGTTTTAAATAAAAGACAAACTTACATTTTCACGAAAGCACTTATTCGGTACATGGACATATTAATGCATATAAATAAGGATATTTGTTTCACAATGCCTATTTCCATTTGGCTAATAATGCCTCATTATTCCTCATTTATGCCATATAAATCAGTATTTGTTGTACAGAGTCTAATCCAAATTTCCAATTTCCAAGTTAAATTCATGTCCAAACCAACTAACAGCAACCAACAATTAACAGTAAAGGGGCACAAATGCATGGGGACAGAAACTCCTACAAGTGCATAACATCTATCAAGCCTGCCTACATTGCATGGAGAATGGAAGAAGTGATTTTCCTGTGCTTTGCTATAATAGAGGCACTGATGATTCTCTGAGTTAAGATTCTGGACAAAGTTAAAGAATGATTAGTGATGGCTGTTGAGCTGCAGGTCACCTCCAGATATTAAAGGGAAAATCCATCCTCATACGCTTGACTGTATGCACTTAAAAAAACAGCTATTGTTGATCGGATATATCGGAAAAACAGATTTCCTACTTGGAGGTTTCACATGAACGCCCTCCAAAGTCGGATAATTAAAATGGATTTGTTTGTTTACTGTTTGTCTTCCGGGTTTGACTTTCTGACAAAATAGCACATAAAAGCTATTTGGACTTGGCCGACTTGGAAGTCCCGGATGTCGGATCTTCCCTCCAGCACATGAACGCACAATATTTATACGCCCATACACCCCTCTCTGGGGATTGTCCAAAGGCATTCTGAGAAATATAGGAAAGGACTAACTGAAGCAGAAGAAGACGAGGCAGGTTGAGAGAAAGTGGATTACGACACTTCATCACAAAATAACTCATGGAATGCTTTGAACATCACAGATTGATATATAACAGTATAAGAGGATCCGAGGGGGATTTTTGCCTCATTTTAAGACCTTTAAGATCTATTCACAGTCTATTCACCCTCAAATCATTACACACAACTGCAGTCTGCTACTGTGGGCTGCTGTCTTCAAGCAAGATCACAGATATAAAACAGCATCACAGATAGAAACAGCAGGGAATACCACTGAATTTCAGCCCTCCACTCAATAGAGAATTGATTACAAACTATGGAAAATGACTTGTGGATAGAATCTGGGGTGATTTTCAAATAATATTGGTGTTAACTGACATAAAACTTTGGTTGTAAGAGCTCAAACAGCCATTTTTACAATCCTGCAGTCTCCCATTCATTATCAATGCAGCATGATTAATATCTCGAGGATCGGTTTGTCAATTTTGGTCGAAGTGTATGTTCATGAGTATTGATGTGTCCGTCCAAGATCATGAGAATAGCATATTCATTCATTCATGGTGAAAAATTAAAACAACATAAAATCATCTTTAAAATAGATAGGCAAAGGAAAGAATGTAAATGTACTTTTTAAGGAGACTTAAAAGAAGTTATTCGTTTAGTACTGCAGGTATGTAAGTTGAACCCTGGTGGTGCAGTAATTGCACATTCTGACCACTAGATGTCCTCAAAGTTATACCGAATAAAATGACAGTGAGCGCAAAAGCTCTGCTGCTGCCTTCAAATGCTGTCGGAAATATTAGAACTGCAAGTTGAGCGAGCATTAACCATCCAACAAAGTGGTGTAAGACTGGGAAAGTGGACAATTTCTGTGGTCCGAGTTGCAGAGAAGTGATTGGCAGTGGAGAGCGTGGAGGCTATGTCAGCAGCTGATGCTAAGAGTGATTCATTCATTCATTGTATTTTACTTTTATTTTGGTTCGTTTTTAGTAAATGGATTAAAACAACACATGCAGGATGAGCATTTTCCGCTCTTCATTCTGCCACTGCAACACAAAATAGTTCTGTGCCACTTGATTTATAAAATAAAACAAGTCCCACCAAGGACTAGCCTACTTTCATTACGAGGGCCATTTTCTTATTTACGACCAGGAAGCATCAAATGCACTCGTTACGTCGAATTTACGACTTCAGAAGACAGTGAGCCCTTGGAGAGATTTTTTCTCCCTGCTCGGGCTCCCCCTCTGGAGTGGTCCGGGTCAAACAAGAAGAGCACCGACGCCAGTAGGAACTGTTTTGCCACGTTTCCCAGTTGAAGGACGGAGCTTTTGCTCCCTATGACAGGCTACCGACCCCAAAACGTCGTTCCCTGACCGGGAATCGAACCCGGGCCGCGGCGGTGAGAGCGCCGAATCCTAACCACTAGACCACCAGGGAGACACGTAGGAAGAAATTAGTAAACAAACTGTGTCGGCTCTAATTGATAATTGAGCTGATTGGAGATGTAAAATAGCCAACTTCATAAACACACACCTGTGACCTCATAACAGTTCATTTAAACAATAATCATATAATATATAAACACATAGCCTACCTGTGACCTTGTAACTGTTAATTTAAACATGAATGATATAAACACACACCTGTGACTTCATAACATTTAATTTAAATATTAATGATATAATATACTAATAGGCTATATAAACACACATACCCACCTATGCCCAGTTGAAAAAAAAAACTATAGTTGGAATTGATGCATAGCCTAATTGTGGCCAGGCAAGTATTTGGAAATTTTGTGTTACAAAAGAAGGATTTGTTTCACCAGTTCTGCCATTGAAAAAGGCATTAAAAAATAAATAAATAAATAAATCTCAACAGGCCTTAGCTATTTTTTCTTTAATTTATTTATTCTTTCTTTTGTTTAAATTCAAGCATAGGTACATTACTTCTACTATATATATATATATATATGTGTGTGTGTGTGTGTGTGTGTGTGTGTATATATATATATATACATACATATATGTGTGTACACTATATAGGCTATATATTAGGCTGCTTAGCCAGGCTGTGTAATTGTCACTGTGTCAGGTTAACATAGGCTATAATCCTACTATAAGTGTAATAAGTTGTTTATGCTTAAATTAAGTCAATAACTCTGCTCCAAAACGCATAATGGTAGGCTAATTCAAATGTTATTCTGTGGTCTCATAGAAAATAGAAAATAAAAAAAAACTTTTAACCCTATTCACTTTTGTAGGCCTAAAGTGAAAAGAACAGAAGACATACCCAAACAAGGTGCTGACAGTTGGAAAAGCCACGGCTAAAGAGTGAAAAAGAGATAGCTGCACCTCCATGCAAAAAGATTAGGTTTAGTCCAACAAGTTTTGGTTTACGCCTTCATCAGGGTACAGAGGGGATTTTTATTGTACCCTGCTGAAGGCGTAAGATGAAACATGTTGGAATTAACCAAATATTTTTGTGTGTGGCTGTCTCTTTTTCACTCTTTAGCATGGTATAGCCTACAATCTACAAAAAAGCAGTGTTGAGAGGCTATTGCTGTTATAAAACGGCAGTAACATGATAAAAACTCAGTGTTCAATACATAGGCTATTTGATTTTTAATTGCTAAAAAAATAATAATGGTTAAATGTTCTTTCACCAAGCATTGTAGTTCTTGAACAGTAGCTAAATAAAGTGGCTGCTAAGCGATAAACAGGCTATGAGTTTCTGGTCAGCCGCAGGGCCCGGGGCCGGGAGGACCCAAACAAACGTCAAAGCAGGGGGGCGCCATCTTTATGCACATGGTCCATTGTGTGCAAAAGTTAGGAGAGGCTGGGTCGGACAGGAAACAGACCCGCCATTTTCCTGTGACACCTTCAGTCCATTTAAGCCAGCAGGGGGAGGCGCTGCAATAAAAAAAAACGGGACGGAGTTCAGTGTGGGAACCAAAGAAAGAACAGAGGAGTGAATGTGAGTGAAGCTTGGCAGAGTTAGCCACGCTAAGACAGGAAGGAAGATCATTTTGCCTCCAAAATAAAACATAAAAATTGTCACATTTGGTGCTGGATCTCCCATTTTCCCATTTTCTCCCATTTATTTTGAAAATTCGAACCGGAAGTCATTTCTATTTTTATTGTTGCTGACTTGACCCTAGTATGTGAGAAAGACTTGTACAGGAGAGGAGAAGAGACCGTAGACGTCTGGGGTCGATTAAAAAACTCCGGGTTCGTATCTAATAGCCACGAAATATTGGTAGTTGTAACTATAGTTCAATCAATTTCATAGCCTAAAGTCGTGGAGCTGAATTTCTTTCCAATTTTGATAGTCTACAAGTGAAATATAACGCCAGCCGTCGCCTCATTATTATTTCTTCTGTCTCTTGTCTCTAGTGTTGTCAGGTGGCTGAGACCCGTTGGAGACCGACACCGTACAACAAAACCAAACGATTCTGTTGGATTTGGAAACGTTTCTATCACATTGTTCATTTATTTCAACCGGTAAAGGATGTCTGGACAGAGCATTACAGACAGGATAACCGCCGCTCAACACAGTGTCACCGGGTCGGCGATTTCCAAAACTGTGTGCAAGGCGACCACGCATGAAATTATGGGGCCAAAAAAGAAACATTTGGATTGTAAGTATCGGATTTATGAGCTTTTAACATTGGTGAGAATTTACATTTGGGTCAGTGTTTCCAACGTCAGATTCATTTATGCTAGGGCTGTGGTTGTGAGGCCTGCAAATACATAACGTTAGCTAGGCGAGGGTAGTCTACCTATGAAAACAATATACGGGTTTCTTACAGTTATGGCAGAGACAGAAATAGTTTGTTTCAGTTGCCAGGCTGGTAACTTTGACAACTGAAATGCAGCCTTGCGTCTGTCATGCTCTCAATATTAGAAGCTAGGTCCCTTTTTTAAGGTCACTTCGTTGTAAAGCGTTAACTTTTCTTCAAATCATTAACCACATTCTCCAGACGCCCACTGTACTTGGGCATTGCACATACCCAAGTAGTTTCAGCTGAGTATGGAACTATGTTAACCCCGTTGAATGGAGAGAGGATGACGCCAAAGTCTATATAAAACTCTGGCAGTGAAATGTTACCTTGCTCACTGGCAAAGGTACATACCTCATAAAATATTACTCCAGACCGTTTTCTGAATGGGCAGGAGCCACTCTTCAATTCGGCATAAGGGTGGTCCAACAAGCAACTCCTAACGTTAGTTCAGTGAAATGTCAGCTTTCAGAGTGGCTAGCATATAGCAGTGTGTATTCCCAATTCTAAAACCGGACATTTTATAGAAATAAGTGCTGCTTGATGGATTATATGTATGCCGAGTTGAAGAGTGGCTCTTTAGTCTGGAGTCATACTTTATGGGGTATATAAGCCTTTAAATGGCGTTTGGCATAATGTTCCCTCCATACTAGAGGGCTAGAACTATGAGAGCTGTGTTGTTATTATGACTCTTTTCTAAAGTTATGTTAGCTCCTCATGATAACACTAAAAGCTCAGTAGAATATTATGTGTAGCCCAGTAACTGTCCATTTTCTGTCAAGAAGTGGCTGTGGTGTTGTTGACTTTCACATACACCCTTATCAAGAGCATACAAACAAATTACTTTTCAACAGTGTCACTACATGATCCCTCGTCCCCGTGGCCCAGAATGAGGTTATTTCAGCTGTCGGTTTGTTATTTATGAAGGAATCTATTCAGCTGAGATGGACTTTGAGTGTCGTTCTCTTTTAGTGCAAGCAGAGAAGCTTGACTACTGGATAGTTGACATAGCCTTTGCACTTCGTGACATTTGGGCCATGTTTGAGCCACTGTCTGTTCCCAGACCTCCATTGTTCTATCAGGGGCTTGACCTCCGATCATATTTAGGCATTTCCCTATGTAGCAGAAATTGTCATGAATCCCTCTTTACTATTTAGAAAATCCTTCAGTAATCTGACCAAACCTGACTGACGGGAACTACGTAACTATACATTGGTTGATTTGTATTTTACCTTTGATCTCGGTTAGTATTTCAGTTAGCATTTTAATCCAGGCTCACTGCACACTTTCCCCTATCAGATGAAATCAACTTCCAGTCAGTCAGAGTTATTTGAAACTGAAGATATTTCCCTAAGGTGGATTTGCAAGGGATGCCTGTTGCTTGCCTAGCAAGAAGTTGGAAGGAAAAACAAGCTATAGGCCTCTTTACAGTTATATTACATTAAATTACATTGTTCTATTTTTATGCTACATAGTCACACCAAAAGACAGAAAGGGGGTACCTTTTAGTGAGGCACATCATGAAAATAGTATATCTGTCAGGGTAAACAACAGTGAAGCAATTTTACAGTACTATATGATTCCTCTGTGGCTTTTTTTAGTACATTAAGGAAAGGACACTGGGGATGTGTAAATATCAATGTCTCGTGTGGAATGATGACAATTGTTTTGAGAAACAATCATTACTTTTACTTTTTTGCAAAGATTTTAAATCATGCTTAGGACTGGCATGCTATCTGACTTAGCGTCTTACGAATCTTATGACAGATCTTTGTAATGCATGTCACTTTTATATATTGAAGCACATTCAACAGAATTACTCCTACGCAGAGGCATGAATCACATTATCGAAGTATTTTAAAGATATGCTGATTAGCCACTCGGTGACACATGACAGCCAACACGTCCACCACTCATCAGCTTTATCTTTTGCTTTCTCAAGCTGTACGCAGGTTTATGGTGGCGGTAAAATGGGTTGAGCTGTATTTTAGGTTAGTTTTTATCATTGACTTCTTCTGTCTGACTCTTTCTAGTGTGTGCCCTTTTTGGTGATCTACTCCTGTCTGCCTGTCAGTGTTAGTTTTATTTTTGGTTCATACACAGCACACATACTCACTGAAGGTCCCATGGAGCTTGTCACTCTTAACAGCATTGATAAACTGGTTCCTTGGACCACTTGCCAAATTTGCTATATCTTACTTGCAATTACCTGAGTGTGCATGTAGTATCAGCTTGAACGTGGTCATACCAGCTAAACCAACTCATGTCTAGTGTTAAGATGTACACTTTCAGCTGGACAGGGGAATAAGCCGCTCTTTCCATGTTGTAGAAACAGAATGGAAATTTGTGTACATTCATTATTTTTCCACATCTTTCAACTTAAGTCTCAATTTCATTAGCTCCAACAATTTGTAGCCTGCAGAAATCTGCTGTGTTAATAAGCTTACCTAAATATATCATTCTGCCTATCAAGCAGTTCTGCTGTTTTTTGTGTTTTCAGTTGTTTTTGGTCTTGGTGCATAGAGTGTGTTAACTTTTGGCCTAGTTCTATTAGCATCGCAAATGAACTGAGAAGCACAAAACACCTGAACCGAGCAGCACTTTGCTTCACAGACCGCAAAGATACAGTGCATCTACTATGCAAATCAGCCCAGGCCATCAGTCAATGTGTGTACGTCACTGGAATATAATGCCACACGCATGTAATTGGGCTCTCAACAGTATGCCTGTCATACTGGGAGTTTGTACTCACAGAGAGGTAAAGTTTCATAAATCAGACTCCACTAATTTCCTATGGTCATTATTCAAGTATTCACATTTCAGTTCACTGCTGGTTTGAATAATGGCATGATGTATAAGGGAAAAAGTCTTGTTAGGGCACTTAATAAAATGAAGGCTAGATAAGATGTTATATATTGCTGCTCTATTGTGTCCCCAAATGGCTCCATTGCAAACAGTATATTGCTTATTTGCAGGCAGCCCCTTGGTTCTGGCACTGTGGAATCCACTTCCAGTTAACTGCTATTTTTAGTATTGGCTTGAACAAGAAGCGCCATGTGTGATGTCTGAACATGTGGGTTTTTGAAATGCATAACTGCAGTGTTCGTCTGATGGAGTATGCAGCAGAGAGGCCATGTCTCAGTGACCCCCCCCCCCCCCCCCCCCCCTCCCTCCCCAGGGCCTAGACGACCAGGTGATTGGCGGTTCCTCAGTGGAGCTGCTGAACTGAGGCCTTGAGCTAATCTAGAGAAGCAGAGGCTAGCAAGACTCACACTTAGGTTCGAAGTATTTAAGGAGGGTTGGAGGGTGCACTTGTGTTCGGAGTTTCCTGTCCCGCCAGAAATAGCCCTGGTGTGTCTAGCTGCTATCCCCGTCTTCTTCCTGTGTAATTTGCAGGTGAGATATGCTCCGGCTCCTTTGATTTGGGCCAGGCCATGGTTCACATTCTTTAACACCGCCATGCTAGATAAACTCAGCCACATAACTGTAAAGAGACTCTACTAGAAAGGGAAAAGTAAAAGCCAAACAAATAGTCTTTCACTGCAAGCTTCAACTTATTTACTTGTCTGATTGTTTAAAGTAAGTGTGAAATGACTTCTGGGGAAAATGGCACTAAGTGGATTCAGTGCAGTTTACACTCAGGCAATGTGTATCAAACTACAAGCCACTTGTTTTTTTTGTCCATCATAGTTATGCAATATAGCCTATTTCCTCCACTGAGATTTGCTGTTGTCATGAAAAGTAGGTAGCCCAAGTGCATGGTAGCGATCTTTTTTTTTTTTTTTTGTCTAGGTTAATTGCTGTTATGTAAAATCCGTTACACACACAGCTCAAAGGTCTCTCATGAAGTAATGAATATATGATGACGGTAGTGGCTGTGCACCTTTGCGCATGATGTAAACATCTTGAGGAACCATCAAGATGAAATTCCATCAGGATATTTAGGCTATGTCTGTATAAGTGTGGCCTATGATGTACTTTGGTCCATGGCACATAAGTTTTGAAGTCACGAGTATCCCTGTGTAATTGTTTTGAGCATAACATGATCTTCAAAGCAATCTGGCAGGAAGTCCTAGTGATTGGAGAGGCTGTCTTAATCGTTTTCACACATGGAATACGTAACATTATCAGATTAACTTTTCCAGTAAAGGTAGCTGGTCTGTCTTGTTCACAGAACATAATTCACTCAATTACATTTAAGGTACACATCCAGTAGAATAAGTAATTTGTTGGTTTTATTGCCAAGTCAAGAAGTTTGGTACAGTGCTGAATATGCACTTGTACTCATGTTTGGGGAATTTTCAAGGCAGATGTGAAATACAAGTGACCCAGAATGAGCATACCACTTCCTTTTGAATTATTTGATTGGTTCATTCGCTTTGACAATAGCACGTCTTACAGTAAATGAGAGCATCCTAAAGCTGCGTCTACTTCTGATAATGTGATTGCTTTGTTCTCACAACTATTGCGGAAATGATAATTGCTAGAGCTGATTTTGTTCTCCAGAATTTTGACCACCGGCTCCTGTTCATAAGCGACCACTAAACAAACTAAACTTCATATTGGTTAGAGAAACGGCTGCATGAGTGAAAGGGGTTTGTGACTGGAAGTTCACAGGTTTTACTTCTTCAGCAAGACACTTGTACAACCCTTCCTGCTCCAGGTGTGTAGCAAGCGGCAACATTTGAAACCAAAAATTATCTGTTTATGTATCTCCATATTGTCTAGCCTAATTTGTTTTTGAGACGACCGTTCAGTAGAAGATTAAAATCAAACGATGTAGAGAAATAAAGCCACCTCTTTTCCCTATTTGGTCAACCCATTTGCTCGCTGCCACAGTCTGTAGCTGTAGCCTATGAGGTTATTGAGTGAGGCCTCATGTTCCACTAAGTCTCACCCACACCCCGAGCCTACACGCAAATCTATATGGAATGAAACTGTGGGCCTATGAATGTTCTCATTCATCTCTCACCTGTTTGATGGCTGGATTGTGGTTTTGGTTTCGTCTGGTTCTCCATTGGCACCATTAAACTCTTGACCACTGGAATTGTATGACCTGTGTGGCAAGTATGCCCGGTTGGCTGTGCTCTGACATTGTTGGCTCCACTTTTTCAGCTTCAGCTCATTGTTTTATACAGCTTCTTAGTATAGGACCCTGTGTTTACTGATTTGCAGAACTTGTGGATGGAATCAGGGTTTTAAGAAAGGAATTCAGACAAATGCGTAATGCCACAGAATTGTGAAACCTTAAGGAAATTGTTATAGAAACGGTAAAACGTTTAGAGTAATGTCTGTCCTGAAGATGAAATGGACTTAAATGTCATGGTGAGATGTATGGGGAGCATATGTGTTCATCTGTACATTTCCGGCAGAAAACCCATATGGGTTATGGGGTGATGAAGCCAAAATATCAAAGGAAATAAATTCAATGTCAGAGTCTGTGCAGACAGGCAAATGACTACACTCATATATAGCTTTCATATCGGGGGTCAAAGGTGGCTGCTAGTGCTAGGCTACACTCCACTACAGCCTATATATTATGCACAGGTCTGTCAAACCAGTCACTTTGAAACTCCCCCATGATGATGCCACCACTCTTTCCAATGTACATGTTTTTGTGTTTTGTGAGATTTGTGTGACTCAATTGCTTTTAAGCACTATCTGCCACATTGTCAGTGTTCACGATGATATTGAAAGACAAATGTCTTTGAGTGTAAAACCTCAAAATTTTGTGTGTGTGTGTGGGGGGGTGTTAATGGATTTCATAGGACTCATAATACCCTTCATATTTAGTAGAACATTGGAGAACAAGATGAAGATATCAGTGCTTTGCGGTGTAAAAGCTACACAGGCCTAGATCTCCCCAGTCTTTAAATTGGAGGCAAAGGTGTCCCCCCTTCTCCTCTTGAACTGGCGTCCCCTGGAACTTCAGCAGCAATCTGAAGGTGGTTCACACAAGCCATGCCAGAGGACACGCTAACATATGTCTGCACCTTTGCACCCTTCCCAACGGCTCTGCCCAGAGAATCACCCTGATTCCCCTCCCGAAGCAGAACGCAGTGGCCCACGAGGAGCATGTGACTGCAGTGGCATCGAATGACGGACCTTAAAAAGAGTGCTGACACACTGTCCACCAGCTCAGCTGAATGGAGCCTACTGTAACTCTGAAAGGCCTGTGAGATTCAATAGCACAACTCAAAATTGCTACCATGAAGCACCTGCTGGAGCCCACCCGTTGCTAGCAAGATACTTTTATGGAGTGGAAAAGTCTAGTCTGTGTCAACCAGTCACACCTGTCCGTTAACCTAATTCTTAGCAGACACCAGTTTTGTAAATCTGTGTCCGACTGTTTCTCACTTTTGGCAAGATGGTCGAGGAGTTGCGCTCATGACTCTTACAGCCAAGCACCACTGGAGCCATTGGCTGTCAGGCATTGCCATCAGACGTCAGCCATCAAGTTCATGCTCCCTGTAAAATCAGTTGACCCTGCTACACTGGTTGCGTTGAGTCCAATTGCAGCAACCGGAGAGCATCCAGCATCAAGATTCGCCTAGATCCAATTTCCATTGGCTGAAGCTAATGTTCATTCCATTTTCTGAATGGGGAAAAATAAACAAGGCGACAATACATTGTTTCTAGTGGCTTACTATAAAAGTAATTGGCATATATTATTAAGCATATAGCCTCATGTTTAAATTCAAATGGACTGTTTCTGGTGATTTGGTTAATATAAAAAAAATTAGATGTCCCCCCCCCCATATAATAGCCAAGCACAATATGCGTCTAGTATTTTCAGTTTTATGGTAACTAAACCAGATTGTGGTGATTTACATAGAATGCATTAAAATAATTTTACTTGGGCGTAATCTGGAATAGCCAATGAAATTAGGGCAATGGATGATCAGGAGGCTATGGACTTGGCTGGTCTGTGTGTGGCAGGTAGAGCGTCACAGTAACATGACGCTGATGGCAACGAGACACACTCTCCCTGGTGTAGCTTCTCGGTTATACTTCTCTTAGCAGAGAATGCTTAAGCACAGAGCTATGACACTGTTAACCAGGAAGTCCCCTGCTAATACCTCACTGTGAAAAAAAGAGGGTTAGGTAACCCTTGCCCTATTGTTTACACCTGTTGCCTTTCCTCTGCCACGCTTCATATCTAGTACTTCATTCATGTCATGAAATATCATGAGGTTCTTGGCTCCTTGAGTTTTGCACTGGTGTGGGCATAGTTTCATTGGCTCCATATGCGGTGTAGCCTACATCATGTCCAGAGGAACAGGATTGTACTTCCTGAAGCAGGAAGTGTTCCTGTAGTTCCTGAAGCAAGCCTTGGATTGCCATGGGTAAACAGCTAACAGGAAGTTATTATACAACCCAAACCCTTCCCAGAGTGCAAGGGAGCTGTGCTGATCAAATGTGAGATTGGCTGGGATGCTTTTGATCCACTTCCTGGCAATTATGCTGCTGATTACAAGAATGCGTAATTATCCCAACAACCATGTTTGGGCACTGGAATGCCTTTTTTTTTTACATTCCAAACGTGTTCCAATCATGTTATCTTAAAATTCCGCACAATTTCTAAACTGAGATGCATCTAATTGAGAATTGCTTGGGTGTAATCCAAACAAGGAAGCGCACACTTTTGGCAAAGCTGCTAAATGTAAAAGCCAAAATTACAAGTCTTGACTACTATGTCATAAAGCAACAATTTGTACCGCAAATCACTAATTAGAAGTCACTGAGTCCTTGTATAGTCTCTCCACTCTGGTGGTCTATATACTTAGCATCTGCAAACTTCAACATGAAAAACTTTGCAATTGGTAACTACGTAACTTTTTAAAGCTGTTTTATTTGATGGCTCACAGCCTCTGTTTTATTCCATTTGTTATTGAGCTGATGCACTTGAAACAGTATGAGCAATCAAAATAAATCCTTTGTTTGAAGTTACTGACTAAGTGATTCAGTGACAGTATAGCCTGTATAATTTTAAAAGAAGGTGGAACGTATCTGCCGTTTCGCCTCACCACTAGAAATCAAGATCACAAGATGGTGACATTGGTTAATAAACTTTTTACAGCAATGGTGGTATCCTGTGATGGCTGTTTCATATCAGAAGGCTCAGCCAGCTTCTTTGATGTTTTAATTGTGATGTGGGCTAAATCAAAGATGCAGTTGTTTTTCTTTAGAAAAGCACCACCTCAGTTGGATGTTAGCTTTGGCATGTTATTTCTGACACTGTTAATAGAAATCCGCTAATAATCTTCTGGCTGAGCAAGCTATCTACACACAAGCTGCATGACCACATTTAGCTGTGCCCCTCTGGGAGAGGGATTTATTACCCTCAAGCTGTCAATCTGGAAGAAAAATCTGCCTTTTTTTGGTTTGACCTAGACCGCAAACTTTCAGAAGTGGTTTAGCAAGATAAAAATGATATTGTAGAATGACTAGCATTACAGAGTTTTTGTTATTGATTCATCTTGATTCATTTTTGAGATATTCAAATGATTCAAATCTTACAAACTGAATGCAGTTTCAAGTGACAAACAACTTGTTAACTGTCCTGTTTGACATTATTCAATTGGTAAAATGCTGGGATTCATTTGAGTTTACAAGACCTGAGGTGCATATTTTCTCCCCAAATTCACCTTTGTTCTGATTTTGCAAAGTATTATTTTTTAAATCAGTCTTAGTATCAGTGACTGCTGCATCTTGCATGCTGTGCTCTGTATATCTGGTGTGAATGTATAATAAGTATCTCTCCAGGGATAAGGAAGGAAATGCCTCTGTCACTGCATTGTGATGATGGTTGAATGGAGCAGTAGTATAGTGGTGAGAGGTCATCTGGAGGGCCTGTATTTTATCCCACAGTGTTTATTCTTCAGATTGCTGATAATTCACGGTCCATCTTTGTCATCCCTTATCATGATGGTCTACGGAAATTCTGTTGCCACAACTAAAGCACTCATAAACCCTCTGCGTGGAGACCTATGCAAGGCATATGCAATAAGGTGTAATGAAAGTACAGTTTAAAGAAAAATAACTGTCTGTTTAGATGGAGTTAACAAAATTTGCTACATGAGCATTAGTGCTAATTTAGTCATACGTTGTGATTCCATTGCACAGTTGCACTTCGTACTTCATACTTCCTTTTTTAGAAAAGGTTTACTCATCACTTCCTTCCTCATGTTCTGAGTCAACCTTCAGTCAGCTCCATCTGCTAATGCAGCCATCTCTGTTGAGCAACTCGAATCCTTAACTCTGTCATGCTACTCCTTTTGGAAATCCTCCGTGGACACAAACCTCCCCAAAACCAGAGAACGCTGCATCTCACATCTAAGCCCTTGTCAGATTCCTGCCAGCTGCCTTGTTTTACTTTCACTTCCTGTTGCATGTCACATTTTCTGAACCTTACACATTCTCTGCTGACATCGCTGCCAAAGTCTCCTAGTCCATCTCTGAGCCGATGGCTGAGCTCAAAATGTTCACCATGACATGACAAGATGTAGCCTCCCATGGGCTTTCCTCTGATAGGATACTGCATCAACTGTGCTGGCATCCTCTCCGCTCAAAGCATTATTGTCAGGTTGGCAAACCAGGTTGTTATCGCACTTCATTTCACTCTTTTGTTCCATTTGCACCTCATTTAACTCTTTCATTCCAGTGTAATTTGTAGAAAAGTCTGGCGCCTGTCCCCCCTAAATATGGCCCCAGTAAAACCTATATGTAGTTATAGTGGTAGTGGTCAGGGCTTAAACCAACTTTACTTGCAGATTCAGGAAGCTGATGAATCTCCAATATGGCTGGCTGTGTGTGTATGTATGTATGTATGTATGTGTATATATATATATATATATATATGTGTGTGTGTACATATATATACATACTGATATTGTGACACTGTTAGAAACAAGCACTGAATGCAGTGAATATGCAATACATTTTACATTTTTTATTTTTTTTATTTACATGGTATATCATCATATAGTATAAATGTAGCCACATTTATGATTTGCATCTACGTTTATGATCTGATCTGCATCAACTCAAATCTGGGTCATAAGTGAAAGTCGACTAAATAAAATCCCTACAAATTAGGCTAATACTTCTCCTCAAATGGCCCATGAGACTTAATTAATGTGTTTTTCCTAAACCTATTACCTGGCTTGCAGTGTGGGGAATTTTCTTTGGTGCACGAGATAGATGTATGCTTGATTATTGCAGGCCTGTTTAGGTGAGGAGTGGCAGCAGCACTTTACAGCCAAAATGTGTTTGCTGGCCAGCTAAAAATGTATGGTAGGCCATTCCCACCCACAGGCTTTGTGTGGGCTCTATAAGCTCATTGTCACAGTATTTGCATTTAATGATCTTAAATTGCATCAATAAAATGCATTAAAATGTCTTTTGTCTTTTCTGGGGTTACCGTCTCTCAGGATTTTCAGTGACAAAAGATTTCAAATGTGCGATTTGTCAAGATGTGTTTTGAAATTACTGAGCAAGGATGGGAACTTTTAGTATAGTTTGCTTACTAGACAATTTGTACACACTACTACAGGGTCTACAGTAGGGCTGGGCAATATATCGATATTATATCGATATCGTGATATGAGACTAGATATCGTCTTAGATTTTGGATATCGTAATATCGTGATATGGCATAAGTGTTGTCTTTTCCTGGTTTTAAAGGCTGCATTACAGTAAAGTGATGTCATTTTCTGAACTTACCAGACTGTTCTAGCTGTTCTATTAGTTGCCTTTACCACTTAGTCATTATATCCACATTACTGATGATTATTTATCAAAAATCTCATTGTGTAAATATTTTGTGAAAGCACCAATAGTCATCCCTACAATATTGTCGCAATATCGATATCGAGGTATTTGGTCAAAAATATCATGATATTTGATTTTGTCCATATCACCCAGCCCTACTTACAACTGAACATTTAGCCCACTTCGTAGAAAATACCGAGATATATATCATGTATCGCCATTCAGCTTAAAAATACCGAGATATGATTTTTGGTCCATATCGCCCAGCCCTAGTCTACAGGATGAAATTCATGGCTTCATGTCAACTTTTCTTCCGTCATCTGTGCTCATTTTGCTTCGCTTCCTCACTGTTTCAGTTCTGTTTCCGGTGATGAAAAGGGGGTGAAAGCTTCCTGCCACTGAGTCAGTTTTTTTCTGCTTTCTAACAGTATATTTTAGGGAAGTTGGTAGGTGGAGAACATATTTCACACAATGCCCATTTCACAAACAGGGAGAGGTTAACCTTGGCATATTCTCTGAAAGCAGCAATAGAGCTCAACAACATTTTCAGCAATAGAGACATCAATGAGAAATGGGGAAAGAGTGGGATTGTTAAAAAATCTGTGACAATTTTATGTACACCTCCTGGTACAAGAAGTCACCACTAAAGATTTTCAGTTTTCCAAGAGGTAAAAGTAATGAGATTTGGATATAAAAATACAACAAATATTTTTCATGTCATTTTATGGCATAAATTGACAAATATTTGTATGGTATGATAGTTAGAATGAGCTAAAAAGTCATTTTTCAGTGTGACTTTAAAGGAGAATACCGGTGTCACAGTTATAGCCCATTTACTTCCATCTATGTCTAATTTACATTCCCCCAGTCATTTTGCAATGTATGCCGTATGTAACTAGATTTTTGTTTAACATTTTTTTGTTTTACGTTGTTTTTAAAATACAAACTTTTATGGTGTCAAACCTAGCTTGAAATTTACTGTTGTCCCGGCTAACAAAGACGCCCTAAATAAACAGACATGGATTTGACAATAAAGTTTGTAAGGCGACATGTTTTTGAAGGATTATTTCCTGGAGGAGACTTCCATTTCTTCCAGTGGGTGTCAGATGATTGGCAGTAAGCAGAACGTAACGTAATGCACTGATATGAAAACACTCAACTAGGGCACAATGAAATGACTATAAAACAGAAACTGACAAAACAAAAGTAAGGCCTCATGTTTACTGTGATGGATCTAGCTCAGGCAGTTTTAAAGTCTGTGCAAGTTGTTTTTCATATTGTACAGGAATGAATGGCAGCAAATGGCTTCTACTGAAGGTAGGAAAACAATTCCCGATATCTCCAACCTCGCTGACTGCAGACACTATATAGAATATTGTAAAGGAGAGAGCCAACCTAGACGATTGGCACAAACTAAAACAAACACCGGTGTTGTCATTTAAGACAGCTGTCACTTGTCTGACTTGAAATGCAAAATAAATAGGCTACACCTTGATAATGCTTTTACAAGTCAACATGATTCATTTTTATATGAAAGTAAGAAAATGTGCATGTTGCAAAAGCTCCTATTGGACTACTACTACTATTATCTCTGGCTCAGAATCAAAGAACTTGGGTGGAACATTTTTGTTTTTGTTGGACAGCAGGTTTTTTTTGGAACTGGGGCTGGGCAATAATTTCAATATTATCATTTATCATCTTTCAGTGAAATTGTATTGTGATTTTGGGATATCGTGAGACAATTCTGCTGTCTAAATTGATGATAATAAGCAAATTTTATTTAAAAAGTCTGTCAAAATGAGGTATGAAACATTTTAAGGAATATTACTTGAAAATTTCAGGTTTTGATGTCACACTAGGGCTGGGCAATATGGACAATATCAAATATCACAATATTTTTGACCAAATACCTCGTTATCGATATTGCAACAATATTGTAGGGATGACTATTGGTGCTTTCACAAATTATTCACACAATGAGATTTTTGATAAATAATCATCAGTAATGTGGATATAATGACTAAGTGGGTAAAGGCAAATAATAGAACAGCTAGAACAGTCTGGTAAGTTCAGAAAATGACATCACATCACTTGTAATGCAGCCTTTAAAACCAGGAAAAGACACTTATGCCATATCACGATATTACGATATCCAAAATCTAAGACGATATCTAGTCTCATATCATAATATTGATATAATATCAATATATTGCCCAGCCCTTTGATATTTAAAATGTGATTTTGCATATCGTGATAGGCTATATATCGATGTCGAAAAAAATTCTTACGATTATTATGATGTTGATTTCAGCCATAGTTGGAACTGATGGCCTGTAAACTTTTACACCTTTATCACCTTATTTTGCCTACTACATGATTTAAAGGGATGTTGACCAGTATAACAAGTAATATAATAGGAAATATGTAATTGCAATGTCCAATGGAAATAAGCCATAAATAAGCCCCCACTCCCCTCGCCCCTTTTAAAATTCAAATATTCAAATAATATATTAAAATCTAAATATTTAGCTTTGTTTCCTGACAATCCTCTTCTTGACAACTGATGGCTATGAATACCGGATAACTGAGATCACCCACAACCGTTTGCCTGACACATAATTTCAAGGCTATTTGTAAGTGTGTGTCCCCTGTCTGGGGTCTCGCATCATCTTCTGGATACCTGGGGAGTCCTGTCACTCCACCCTTCTCACAGAAGGCATCTGACTCGATAGATTAAGAATCAGACTATTATGGTCCTGCTGAAATACTAATTTATGATCACAGTTCAGATCAAATGGCCATATGGAACTCACTATCTTTAAAGGCAAAACTCATGTCAGATTTGCACTCCTTATGCTTGATATATACACTGATGTATGCCAAACATGGAATGTAAATCAGCAGGTGTGAACAGATTTGAACGAAACAATGTGACTACATTGGCAATCGGGTGAGAATCCAGAAGGTTATTTCTGATAGATTCCATATATTAGTTTGACCATGTCTGTCTATACATAAGGAGATATTCCCCTTTGCAACTTTCCCCTTTACTCTCAGTTTATTGATGCATGATAGGTTCAGTGGCTTTAATCTTTAGACTATAACATCTTGTTGCCCTCCCTAGTCAGAACTGAAGGCTCACGTTGGTATGATTAGTCCTCACAAAGCAAACCTTTGCAGTGCCAGTGGAGAAAGTTGTTGGTGAATTTGTACTCCCCACGGCCATTTCAGTCGCATCTGAAAAGGCTTTTGTTGTCACATGGGTGGCCTATTGTGTGTGTAAAAAGCAAAAAAGCCTTTTGTGTGGCTTTCAACAAACACTGAGGAGGATTCATAGACCACCCATGTAAACAGGCCTCAATGGGTAGCACAAGCGCCTCGAACACAACAGTTATGATTAACTATTAACTTTATCAGGACATTTCAATCATTTCGCTTGATGTGGGTCTTTACAGTGGGACATTTAGCCAGAACTTTGCCTAGTTAGTCCTAAAAATGTCAAGCATGGATTTGGCATTCTTGGAAAGCTAATTTTTAAAAATCTTTTATGCTTGTCAGAGGAATACATTTATCTTTACCCCACCCCGTGTTGCTACTTATTCAAACCTAATTTTGCTTAAACAACATAGTCTTTTCAACTTAATGTTATCTCCAGTAACGCCACAGATAAAAAAAAAACATAATAGGGCAATGTCAAACCACAAATGGCCCAAAAAGGGGAGTACATCATCCTTATCCTTAAGTGATTTCCACACAAGTAGGAGGAGAAATCTGTTTGGCCTGGAGAGGATCATTCATCTCTCTCCACAATATAAAATTCACTTAAATATTTATTTATGTTGTCTGCCAAGCCTCTTTTTGGCATCTGATGTCTATGAATATTGGATAACTGGGATCACACTCAACAGTGAGTCTGTCACATGATTGCCTGGAAGAGGGCAATAAAATTAAGACATTTCTTTGGCATCTCATCAGAATTTGGTAATGGTGAATTACATGTATTGGGATTGTCAAAATCATATTACATTTTTCAGTAACTCAAATGGTTTACTGATTTTTGTGATTCTTCACATGAATTTGACTTCATTGGAGAGGGATGTCTCTTCTTTGGTTTCTTGTTTGTTTGCCAGCAGTCAGTTGGGCTCTTTACCCTCCCCCTCCTTGCCTGTATCCATACTCCTAAACCACATAGTCATTTTCAGCTTAGTGTGATCTCAAGGAATGTCACAGCCGAAAAATCCCAACTCAGAGATGATTCTCACGCTCCAGCGTATCAAACAAGGTATAACACAACCAGGTATTTACATATTAGAGAAGGGACCATGGTCATTTTTCCTTTTTTCCAAGAAAGAATAGACTGTCACCAATTAATATGAAAGAAGATCAAACATGCCACATGAATTGTGGCTCCGTAGAGCTAAAATTATAAAGCCGATTCCCACGGCTAAATTGCATGTTCTTCAAGACCCATCTCTTTACTGTCTTAATTATGTCAGCCCAATTGAAGACCATCATTTGCCCCTTCTGAGTTAATTACTTTTTTCTTTCATTCACTCCTTTTCTGCCTACCAAATATCTGCATGCCCCCAGAACACGGTCTCATTTCCTGGTAGTTCAGTGCATCAGCACATTAACTATCAAGTTGACTAAGATATGCAGTGGTGTGCAGTTGAGAACGAACGCTCAGCAGTGAGAGAGGGCTCCCTATGTGAAGATATATAGTCGGCGTGATGAGATGTGGCGTCATTGATCAGACTCATGGCCCTGATGGAAAGGGCAACCAGGAGGCATTTGCTTTCACTACAGGCCAGATGGCCATGGCACTCTGCCATGGAAGCCATGGCGAGGATGCATGCCCTGTCGGTCTACCAGACAGAGGCGCGCAGGCTTTTGTGTGTGTGTGCATGCATGTGTATGCTGGCCGACATAATGCATCTGAATAGTTGATACCTGTCACTGTGCTCTCAGTCCTGCTTTAGGGGCACTGTTGGATGGTAAAGTGTAACAAATATTGTTAACAAATTATTTCAGTTCTCAGTCTAAAACTAAGTTACTTTTGTTATCACCCCTTCTAAATATCAGATTTAAGAGGAATTACCCCCCAAAAATATCCCACTCCCCATCCCCTGATTTGTTTACATATGTAGTTCATTCACACTGCACTAACTTGGATAAGAAATGGCGGAAAAGTTTACTTTAAGCGGAAATAGGCCATTTCCCACTACTTTTGATGCTTTTTTTTTTTAGCAAAAGAATGACAAGCATCAGCGCTGTTTGTTTTGACTGATCATTCACAGTAGAGCTAACTGAGTTAACGTAATTTTTGAAGGTAACAGGACACAGCTGCCAATTTTGGCGTGTAACAGGAAAATTAGGTAGTGTGGTGAATTATGGCTCCCTGTGAGTAACAACATAATGATATTACTTTTGAAATGAATAATGATTAATCTAATATTGCTTTGTGTAACAAGCCCAGCACTGCTCAGGGTTCAGGGTGACGAGGAACTCCACCGCCAGGAAGTGTGTCGCCTATTCCAGCACCTCAGCTTTCAGGAACTGTTTGTGCAAAAAGTCTTTGTTTACCTGAACTCTGACTCACCAGCATTCCATTGCCCTCTAGTATTTTATTGATTGTGGCCAGCTTGGCATCATGTAGAGGAGCAGATAAGAGGAAACAAGGAAGTTATATGAACATAAAATGTTGCCTCCGCTGAACAGCAAGCTGGTGTGCTTCCTCTGAGGTGTTGTGCATTGCTTTGCTCTACCTGTGAATACCACACTGACTCATTCATCCACCCCCATCCCTCTTTCTCTTGCTCTCCATTCAGATCTGATTCAGTGCACCAATGAGATGAATGTGAACATCCCTCAGCTGGCCGACACACTGTTTGAGAGGACCACCAACACCAGCTGGGTGGTGGTCTTCAAGTCACTCACCGCCACACACCATCTGATGGTCTATGGCAATGAGGTCAGGATGTTAATGACAGCTCTTCTTCACCTTTCCTCAGTTTCTTGTTTCTTGGGTTGTAATTCTTTGGAATGGATGCAAAAGTCATAAAGGAGCACGATGACCTTTTTGTTAATAAGCTTTTGGTAGAAATTGCACCCTCGTGTATGCTAATGCCTAAGTATATGTATGTTGAATGGATAGTATGAAATGACTTAGCATCTCAAAAACACAGAATAAATGAATACAGACTGAATTATTCATCACATAACAGTTGGTTGGTCAAAAAGTGTATTTGTCAAAAAGCAAGGTGATAGAGCTGGCTGAATTTCCAATTTTAAACAACTTATTTTCATTGTCACTTGTCATGTGTAAGTATACCGCTGGCCTCACACATTATTTGTCTTGCAGAGATTTATACAGTATCTGGCTTCAAGGAACACACTATTCAACCTCAGCAATTTTTTGGACAAAAGTGGCCTACAAGGTACGTAACTAGCACTGTGCACATTGTGCCACAGTATGCTCTTGAATCCTCAGCCAGTTTGCATCTGTGTGATTCACACTAAAAGGACACCTCACCCCTTTCTTTGCAATGTAGGCTATGACATGTCAACGTTCATCAGGAGGTATAGCCGCTACCTGAATGAGAAGGCTGTGTCCTACAGACAAGTTGCTTTTGACTTCACTAAAGTGAAAAGAGGGTAAGGAGACTTCATTTTCAATTCTTATCTCTTTCACTCTAACAGACTGGGACACCAGTGTTGGGTAGTAGCTGAGGTGCATAAAGTGTGATCTTCTATAAAACTTTTCTTCAAATAGAGCCTCTGCTGAAAGCCAGTTTTTTCCCAGTTGCAAAAGGCTCAAAGATACTTGAGGAGTATATCAGCAATGTGGTAAATCTTTCTCCTTCCTGTTGTTTTCTTTTCACAGGTCTGATGGAGTGATGAGGACGATGAACACAGAGAAGCTCCTCAAGACCATTCCCATCATTCAGAATCAGATGGACGTGTTACTCGATTTCAATGTGAGTTCATTTAGTGCTTCAGTTAGCATCCTAATATTTTGCAGGCACCTGTATCCCTCCCTACTTATTTAGATTTTGTGTGTGTTTATCTCATGAATTCATTTTTCGGACCCTATGAGTGTTCACAATGGCTATCTCTGGCTAATTCACAGTAGATCCTCACCACCCTCTACCTCCACCCTTCTCTCCAGGTCAATGCCAATGAACTGACAAACGGTGTGATCAACGCAGCCTTCATGCTTCTCTTCAAAGACGCCATCCGACTGTTTGCAGCCTATAATGAGGGCATCATCAACCTCCTGGGTAAAAAAGAACGTTGCCATAGTCTTACACATTCACTAGTTGTGTTGCAGGCTTGTACCTTAGTATCCGTTGCAGTACGTTTGAAGAGGTCACTGCAGACCTTGATGGACAGTGGCCAGGGCTGAAAGACTGAATGAATTCCAGGAGACGTCCCTGCAATTATTTCAATTATTTAATACTTTTTTCAACTTTGAAGACAAGGATGTGCTTGGAAAATCTTCATTAGCATTCCCGTCACAGCACGGTGCATGTTAGCCTGTAATTTACAGATTTTGGCTGAGAAAAATTAAAGCCTCAGACTGATGGCTTCCTGGAAGTGCGCACCTCTAACAAGCCTATTTCAAAGGAACTTTAGAGGGGGCTGTCACAAGTTGTTTCCCTGTTACCTTATGAATTCTGGGCTGACCCTGGCCTAAAATTAATATGCACAAAGTTTTGCTTTATCCTGTTTCAGCATGATGAGCGTGCACTGTTCAAAGGCTAGGCTACCCCGCCTTGGTTTCACTTTCTTGCAGAAGAAAATTCACAGGCTATATTTCAGTAGGCCTAGTTTGCATAGCATAAAAGAGGAGAGACTGCTATAGACTGCAAAATGTGGACCCCAGGGGTAGGGATATGAGGAGTGAAAGGCAGACTGAAGGAATTGGAAATTAGTCAGGTAGCCGCATTAGAAAATACAAGTGAGAGCCTGATTGCTTCAGTAGACAAACAATAAGCAAGGCAGGTTAATGAAAACTTTTATGTTTAGAAGTGCATTAATATCTTTACATTCTGTCATGGTTAGTGTTGCCCATTCATCTGGGTCTTGAGTTGCAGGATTGGAAGGGTAGGAAGGTGTGGGTCCTCCAGGCCTTGAACTGTAGCAGCATAAATCGGTGTGTGATGAGTTACATTTAGTTACAATTTTATACCCTGTAGAGATTCTGCACACATGCTGAGGGCTTCAGTTTTGAAAATGTGTTAACTTCAAAGGAACAGACGAAAGACAAATGAGTGGAAGGGGCCATGCAAGACCCCACCATAAATTTCGCAACCAAACAGAAGCCCCATGATGTCTGTTGTGAAGAAATTGATGATTATGCATTTGGCAGAATTGTTGTCTCATGCTTACTTCCCTGTTCTGTTATATAACAGAGAAGTACTTTGACATGAAGAAAATCCAATGCAAAGAAGGCCTCGACATCTACAAGAAATTCCTCACACGAATGACAAGAATCTCAGAGTTCCTCAAAGTTGCAGAGGCAAGTCGAGATCACACCTCAGGAGATCTGTGATTTGTTATGTGCCTTGGATAATTTAGATGTTTTTTTTTAATCTCACGTTTGAACCTCTTGGCTCTCTTCCTGCAGCAAGTGGGAATTGATCGAGGGGACATCCCCGACCTCTCTCAGGTGAGAAAGTGCTTTCCTTTGCTCCTAGATGAAACCAGACCAAAGATAGCCATGCAGCACCTTACAAATTTGCTTTAACTTTATGCTCCTAACATTTTGCTGGCTTGCTTCTCTTAAAATGGAAAATGGCCAGATTTTTGGAAATTGATATGAACATGGATATGTTGCTAGAAAACCCAAATCTAATCCACACAGACATGTACATAACAAGAGTGCACAAATGCACCTCTAGGTGGCAAGTCATCATGGCTGAAATGAAGAATTATATCAAAATTTGCAGCATAAATACACTTTCCATCACGCTGATTCTCATTTGTGCAAACAATAAACTGTTGCCTATTGCAAAGAAAATACATTGCTGCCCACCAACCAGCTCATGAGGTTGTGAAATACTGTAGCTGTGGGCATTGGCACTGATATGTTACACCTAATATTAAAGCTTCAACACCTAAGATTTGTATTTCCCCATAGCACAAAATGATCATAATATATCTGCAGGGGTGTGATAGGCTGTGATCAATACCAGTGACTCAAAGATTACTTTGCCAGGTGCAGTGATTTCTGACTCACTTCTGGCTCATACTCTGTTTTGGAACAATTAATAAGCAACAGTGGTGGTGAAATGTGTGGTGATTTCTTATTTTATTTAATTTTTTTTTTTAAACTAGTGGCATCCAGTCACTAGCAGGCCCACTGATAGTTTCAAGTGTGCATCAGTTTAATTTCTGGAGAGCCGTCACAGAAACTATGAAAACAACAGACTTCAGATTTGGTGTGCAAACCTGTGCTACGTTTTTCAACTTTTAAAGAATACTCAGACTGTGATAAAATGTGTTATTTATGCTGCAAAATCTATTGAGACAGTGTACTGTGCCAACTAGAGGCAAACTTTAGGTTGAATAGTGTGTTCTCTCATTGGTTTTGCTACCTCCATTAATATGAATTTCCAAAAATCGGTTGTTATTGCCCCTTCACAGGCTGCCCACCCCCCTTAGCATCAGATCGAACTGGTCTTAACACTAAGGGATTTGCACGCTAGGCAGGTTTCGCATGTGCCCACTTTTGCACTTAGTAACAGCTTCAAACTCACACTTACCCCTGACCTTGCACGCTATACAGCAAATAAAGGTGTGAATTGAGGGTTTTAGTGTGGGATATGATAGCACCATCTTAAATACAGCCAGGTTAGAAGGATAACAAAAGATAAACTACTCTTCATTCATCATAAACTGAAAATAAAAATGAGTCAGTCTAATCTTGGAAATAACCGTCCTCAGCCCGTAATAGACCAGTCACTTAATAGAACAGTCACTGTTAAAGTGGTGCATCAAGTACAAAGTCCATGTAATTGAAAGCTCTGTTGTTCACTGTTCCTACAGCGTGGCAGTTACTGTAGATAAAACGGCATTAGCTAGCTTTCTCCCAAAACTTTTCCTAATGATATCTTGACAGTTACCACCTTTATTTTCTGTATTTTTCCCTTCCTTTTGTCTCTCCATTTTCAGTTCACGGTTTGTGTAAGTATCTGAACCTTTTCTTTCTCTCTCTCTCTCTCTGTATTTGAGGGTAGCTCTTGTCTTCTGTTGGTGGACTCTTGGCAATAACTTGGCATGCTTCAATGTGTTTTTTTTTTGTTTTTTTTTGTTTTATTGTATTAGTCTTTCCTCGGCCTTTGAAACTTAATGTGTGTCAATGACTCTAGGCCCCCAGCAGCCTGTTGGATGCCCTGGAGCAGCACTTGGCCTCTTTGGAGGGAAAGAAAGTCAAAGACTCCACAGCAGCCAGCAGGTAGGTCTGCTTCATCTCTGTTCACCTGACCTGGCTCCCTGCCATCCAGGCCTGGAACAGAGGCACATGTTTGCTTTGGCAGCCCAACAGCAAGAGAGTGTGAGGCTGGGCTGTTTTTGAGCGTGGAAGACAATTCCAATAAAATGTCTAGTTTTGTATTGCAGCTCAACGTATGCCTTCCGTCTCGCAGTTGATATTAGGAGAACGGCAACTCACAGTCAGTGGAGCTGTTAATGCGTCACAGTGTGAAGGCCTAGACATACATATCCTATTATAATTCCAAGTAGAAAAGAGAGCCAACTTAGTTATATTTGTTATTGCCTCGCCAAGATGTAATGTCAAAGTCCAGTTGCAACTGTGTATAGTAAATGTGCTAATCTCACTGGTATGTAAATGTATTTTTCCATAGCCATGAAATGACGCCTGGTTTGTCGCTCTGTTTTCTCTCTCTCTGTTGATTCAGGGCTAGCACTCTCTCCAATGCCGTCTCCTCTCTGGCCAACACCGGCATATCTTTCACCAAAGTGGACGAGAGGGAAAAACAGGCAGCCCTGGAGGAAGAGCAGGCTCGCCTAAAAGCACTGAAAGTACATTTTCCTCACTCACCTACATTCCTTTCAGCTTAGTGCGCTTCGGGCCAAACCAGCAATGTCCAGCAGCACTTACTACTTAGCCCCCGAATGACATTTTTTGTGCTGCGGTTTGAAGGGTGGGAGAAATTGGCTTTGGGGAAGTCTGTTGAGGAAGCCTTTACTGGGATTTTTCCCTGAATTGGCAACAATGCTATCCCATTGTTTCCTAGTGTTTACTTCAGCATTTGTTTGGCATGTGTTTGTCTGCATACTGAAATGTTTCAGTAGGGTGTAATAGCATGTAGTTGGTTTGTTTTCATTAGTGCAGTCTCCCATCTAGCCCTAGAAAAGGTCTGTGTATGGGCATCAGTTGGGTACGGCAAGATTTGGCTTTACCTTAGCATAAATGAGTCCAGATTTGATCTCTTAGATTTTATCTTTATAATAGAACACAAGCATCAAGCCAAAATTGCTAGAAATCAGTTTGGAAGCCAAAAAAAAGTCACAACAGGGGAGAATTCAAGACTAATGTTCCCTCCAGGCTGATAGTTTGGTGTCCTATGTCTAATAATTTATCACAGTGATAAAATAATAATTGCTCCACTTTGTGCCCAGAAATTAAGGGGAGTTTTGGTAGCAAATGATGCAAGGATTTTGCCGTACCTCAGAGTTTAGTTAATCAATTCCTTGGGGACTGCCTGGCAATGATTAAACATTTTCCATAATCTCGGTTAAGGATTTTACATCGCTAATTACTATGATACTGAGTAGTTGGATACAGGTAAGGCCTGTTAGCTTCTCTCCTGGTGACGATGGGCTCCTATTTGCCCTAGGAGCAGCGTTTGAAGGAGCTCAAGAAGAATCCTGCCACAGCAACCACAGACTCCTCTCCCATCTCCACGGTGGGTGGGACCATCAACTCGGCTCCAGCCATCGACCTCTTCTCCACCCCCAGCTCCACTAACGGGTGAGGCCACAGAAGGCTGCACCCACCAGACCTCTTAATTCTTCTCATCAGCTCTTCCATACAAGTAGATAACTTGGAAATCACTGCATTTACCTAAACAAACCTTCCCCCCCCCCACGCTAAATCATCCAGTTTTTCTGAGGGATAAAGTAGCTTATATAACAGGCTGCTGAAACCTAGGATCCGCATTTTTATCTTTTTAATATAAGCAATGCTTTTTTCAATTCCAAACAGATTGGTGGAACAGTCGGACATGAAATCAAACAATCATGGCATAACTTTTGTGCCTCATGGCTACGCTGCAGGTCTGAAGATCAGATTAATATTAATACAGAACAGGTTAAGGATTGAACCAAAACAAGAGTTTTCATCAGCCAAAGCTAACAATATCCAAATGCAACAAAAACACTAAAAATGAAATCTAATTTATCACTGTTTGAACCCTAACACTATAAACCTGGTGCCAGATTTTAACACTGATTGATGGAGAGTTGCAGAACAGCCATGAGCTGAAGATGGATCAATTGCTCAGTTCACTAACTGAATGGGAGAATTTCTCAGTGAGGGTTTGATGCTTTCAGATGTCAAAGAAACATTTAAGTCCATTTTACGTTTTCAGATAACTGATGTTTTCAAATCTCCTCATCTAAAGGCTCACATGATTAAGCATTTTGTGCTTTCACAGCTAAAAATCTGTAGATTGTGCAACTCCCAACTGATTTGGATGAACTGTTCAACTGCAAGTACATTGGCGGTTCAAAACATTTTAAAAAGGAACTCACACGGTTCTTCGTCTGATGTCTTCGTTGATGTCTAAGATGAGATAAAATTTGGACGCTGCAGCAGTAATAGTGATAAGATCAGATACAGCACAAGGAAATGGAATACAATTGAGAATATAGCAAACGGGACAGCAGACTGTTTCATCACTAGAATCTGCTAAGTAGAAATAACGGTATGAGAATAAAATATAACAACATAAAATATTTATAGGTTGATCTAGGTACTCTAGGTTAATTTGGAGGACAAAGGAAAGCAATCCTATTTTTTTTCTAACAGCAACCTTGGAACTTGGAGGAAGGAGACTTATGGTTTGTCAATGAGTGACTGATTTGTGTGTCCTTTTTGCCCTTGTCTTCCTCCTCATTCCCTCCAGCACTTCCAAGGCAGCCAATGACCTGCTGGACCTGCAGCCGGCTTTCCAGCAGCCGCTGCCTCTCTCCACCGCCAACACATGGGGAGGTGAGAGCTCCACACTCCTTGGCAACGCTTCAGTCCACACTGCCACTGTATTCACACACACACACACACATACTGCCTGCAGTGTACTACACATGCAGCTCCTTGGTTCCTTGTATGGTAGGTTATGTGCATAGGTAAACAAGAGGGATTGGGGTTTACCATTTGATTATTCAAAGAAAAACAACACCTGTATGTAAAACAGAAAGGACAGACAAGTTGATACAAGATAACAGAGAAAATAAAACAGAACTCTTTGCACTGGTAAATATCATACTAAAACTCCAGAGTAACTATGGCTATGTTTCCATTCAACTGTCAGGTGACTTTGAAGAGAATTTTTGCAAATTAGGTTTGTTTCCACCAGCTGGGTAGAAGCGAATAAACAGACTTTCTGAACGTAGAAAGTAGCTATGTCACAAAACACACCCGCAAAGAGTTGATTCATATTGGGCAAGTTGTTCATGTTTTTATTTTCATTTGTTTTGTGATGATGTTAGCCTTGTTTCATGCTATCTGAAGATGAAAACAAAGAAACCCACTGGAATATTCTAATGCATCAACTAATAGCCGTACAGCCACAACGGCTTCCTTATACATGGAAGCGACAGCAGGTATAATATTTCTGGGAGGTGGTGGCAGACAGATATTTTGCAGACAAACTTTGGTTGCAAATGTCTTTATATCATTATGTGGTGTGAATTGTCTTCTACACCGGATTTATCTGGATCAGCATATTATAATATTCCCAGGTCATGTTGAACAAATATTTACCAGTACCACCATGTAGCCCAAAATTAAACAAGGGTGTGTCTACATTTGCATGCCGGATTTTTTTTTTTTCACACATTTTATGTGACGACATTTCAGTGCCTGGAGAACGCCGTGCTTGCCAACTGACATATATAATGTACTGTTGAGTACATGATGACACTCAGTGCATGACTTGTCTGTATGGAAGTGATTGCTAATCTTTGAACAGACACTGCAATTTCTTTTTTTCCTCGTAAGAGCATTAGTAGTGTAACACTGACGTGCACGGTCAGCTTTATCTCGAATGCTTTATAATGTTGTGTGCTTTTCACTTCTATCTCATATCAAAGGTATGTAAATAATGATAAGGTTGACACAATAAGATAACAGCACTATTTGCCTTTTTGGACTAAAACCATCTATTCACTGTTCTGTAGTTTCAGATTAAGGCCATTTAGTCCATGCCCATCGATGCCAAATAGCTATTGTCAAGCTTTGATGGGAAGGAGAAATACTTTTAGTTTCTATAACTAATTCAGGCTTAACAAACAATTTAAACAAACACTTATTAATGTGGGCTAACACATTTTGCATGCTTGAATTTAAAAGCTTGTTAGCTAATTGCCTTGGAGTAAGAGTATTGCCTTGGAGTTTGTTACTAACAGTTTAGGCAATTCCACAATTTCACGTCTCTCTGTACACAGATTTCTTGACACAAAAACACGGATGTTTTATTGTATGCATGGAGGCCGTCCGATATCAGCCACTGTGCTAAAGGTTGTTTGCTGCTGCTGCTGAACTCTGATCTGCTCTGATAACGAAAGTCCCTCAACCTGTGGACTAGTTAAGTGGTTGCAATAAAGCTGGCTGGCTTGTCTGGGATTTGGGTCAATAAGAGCAGCGCAACAGATGCCGGGTGCATGATATCAGCCTGTTTCTACATCTCTTAACACTTGATTACTCCCTTTTCCCCCCTCCCTGCATCGTGGCATTTCTCCTCCTGCATTTCCGTCTCGCATGCACCCTTTTTAACTTTTAAAACTTTTCTCACCCTCCTCTCCACCATAATCTCTCTGTTCTGTCTCTTCCTCTTCCTCCTCCTGTTCTCTCCCTCTGCCCACTCAGATCCCTTCACCTCTGCCGCAGAAGCTGTGGAGGAATCCATTCCAAACTCAAACCCTTTCCTCACACTGCCTGTTGTCGATGCGGTCCACCTGTCCGCGGCGTCCTCGGACGCTGGTAGTCTATGCTCTCGGACACCCAGCCATGAAGTGTTCGGTGGGATTGTTTGGACCACATCTTCTTTTTCTTTTTCTTTTCTTTTCAGTCTATATTTCTGTTTGTATCCCCATAATGTCATTTTTGATGTCATTCTCTGTGTCATGCTAACGTAACAAGTCATATAAGTTCATCCTGGCTCAGATGTTTTACTGCAGGTGACTGTGCAGGTGGCCTGTGTGATTTCAAACTGGCCGTAGGTTAGGCATTGGCTCTCAACTGATTCTACATGGATTGGAGTATATATGAGTTTATTTCAAAGCAGGAGGGAAAGGAAAATGGAGACTGTGCAGTTTTAGGTTGCTGGCCAGAACAGTTTTTGACACTTTTCTCACAGTCATCTAAGATTTGGCATGCTGCCCTTCTCCAAATACTTCTTTCCTTACACGATAAGGCTAAGTTCACACTGTTTATTTTCTCAGCTCTTGACATTCTTTGATTTAGGCTGTCTAATCTTTTATTTGCTTTATGTCTTTCTGTTTGTATTCCAAAGGCTAAAACCCTTTGTTGCTATTCTTTATCGGCAGCATTTTTTGTTTTCCTCCAGATCATTACAATCCCTTTTTTGAATCGAGCTCTTCCCTGGCTTCTGATCTTGATACTTCAGTGCGGATAGAGCATTTGATCACAGGTACTGAAGTGGGCAGTTGGCTGGCTTATAGACTCCTGGCATTAGAGTAGTGTCGGTGTGGAAAGTGTTGTGTAACATTTGTGAATTGTCATGAGTAGAGCTGAATTTACATGCCGTTTTTTCTGACCAGGCCTACAATGTTAAATTCCATTGTTACACAAAGTGTTCATGCTGAACATGCACCCACCCTCCTCCCCCCTTCCCTTCTCCCCAGAACCTTATAGGAACCTGCACTGTTTTGTTGTCACTAGTTGCGGTGTGCCCTTATTAGTTTGACCTGTATTTGGTTTGGCTGTGTGATGAGTGCCGGCTCCCTCCCCTTCTGTCCTGCAAATCCCGATCTGGATGTTTTTTTTTCTGCCTTAAAAACCCTTTCCACAGTTGCTCCGCTTCCTCCAGCTGCTCTTTTTACTGCGATATGTTTTTCTGGTCTTGTGTCTTCCTAATTTTCTCCCTTTCCTCCCTGTTCTCTCTCTCTCCCTGTCTGTCTGGCGCTTTGCCTTGCTGCTGTTCTTCCTGTCTGTCTGTCAGACTCCTTCTGTGGGCCAACCCCTTACTCCACCACCCCTCTCTTCCAATCTGAGCCCCCTGCTGTAGCTGGTCTATTCAGAGGTAGGTACAACGGCCGCTAGAAACCCAGGTTGAGCCACGCCGTATAGGTCTTACTGGAAAATCTGGAAAACACACTTTTCTGGTGATATACCCTGCATTTGTTGTTGAGCAGCTCATTTTTATTATTCCTGCAGATAACAGAAGAAATGTAGACGTAAATGTCAGATTTTGGCTTCCTAGACTCACCATTTTGCACCAACAATCATACAGGGAGAAATCCATTGTAGAAGAAGCAGAGATACCAATTTCTCCACTGACGGTAGCCTCAATAGACCAGAATGCAATGCAGCCACAGCTTGTGTCTTTGCAGATCTGTTGTCAGTATCATGTGAAATACAACGCCCTTTTTCAACAGCTTCTTTGTAATTTGAACAACTGGGCACACCAGCCCATGGCTTTGTTCTCTCTCTCCACTCTTACTTTTTCCTAACTGGAAAGACTTACTACACTACCACTATCACTGTTGCTCACCTACACGTCACTAACTGACAAGGTAGGTTGAGGGAAAGTGGGTACACCAGTAAATTTCATCACAAAAAACCTCCCGGAGAAGCATTAGAAAGCACTGAACCTTTGAACATTGAAACATTGGAGTTGATACAGCGACGACCTGTGATTTCTACAATAGGGTTACAGTTTTTGGTTATAGCATCGCCAGTTGATTTTTGAAACCTTCAAAAAAAAAATCAGTTTTGATGTGTTTCTTCCCTAGTGGTGGTTATGTTGGATGGATTAGAGGATTTGTAGTATGAATATTGGGCTCCTGATTTATCATTTCTTTTACTTTTCACCTCACCAGGGTTTTCAGCCTCCCCGACGCCCCAGCAGCCACAAAGCGCCCGAGGCCTTAACGTCGACTTTGACTCTGTTTTTGGCAACAACACCAACGCCAACAACCTGGACTCTGCAGGTAGGTGTCACACTCTCATTTGTCTGCATACATCTCACACACACACACACACCATCCTCACAAACGTCTCCCAGCCCTCTTTGGGAGCCAGCAGGCCTCATGTACTCTGCTGCCACCTAAAGGTCCGGGGGAAAAATCACATGTTCGTTGGATCGTCTCGGGGCTGTGGAAAATCAAAGTGCTGGACTTTGATCTGTTTGTGAGTGTGTGTGTGGCTGATGTGAACCACGAATGCCTTGCAAATGAAGCATTCATGCCTCAGTCAGCAGATTGTAAAAGTGGATCTCCTAAATATAGCGGAAGGCTCATCTTTCTAGCGTTCAAGACACTTGCTGGTGAGGTGGTTTCTGAGTATAAGAGGGTTCTTTGTTGAGGCTGTTGTCATCTGGACAAACGGACGACAACACATTTCAACAATGACTACATTTGTCAGGAAGCCACTTTATCAGCAGTCGTACCCTTAATGCTAAAAAGGTGGGACTTGGCATATTTATGCTTCATAGTCGTCTCTCTTTTTCAATCTGCTTGTTGTGAAATACCCCATCACACGAGATGGTGTAATGTTTTAAGACCCTCCTGTTGTCTCAATGAGAATGCTTGTCTGTATGCATTACCGTATCCTTAGCAACAGATCATACCAGTCTGTAGTTTTTTGTTTTGCTATTTTTTCATACATTCAAACCTTATTGTTGCCATTGTACATGCCACCACCATCCCATGCTAGTTCAAAGGTTTTCAGTGGCTGAGAGTCTGCAGGATTTCTTTCCACCCAAGGACTACAGCAGCAGGTTTCACTGATTAGTTCCTCCTCTCTGGTTGAAGGGGCGCTAATCAGTGGAATCACCTGAAACAAAGCTGAATCTCTGGCAGACAGTCTGAACAGAGCTTACAGTTTTCTCCTTTACACACTGGCATAAGGTTTTCCCCTAATTTCATCATGTTAGTCTGTCTCCTTGCATAAACCCCAACTGATTACTATAGGAGCCCATTCACCAATCAGAAATCAGAATTTTAGTATCAGGTTGTGTTTATCTTTCAGCTCAGACTTCAATACAGTGCAAAGGTGCATCGAACATATCAGTGTTCAGGCTGTGTCAGCATGGGTCGATCAAAGTAAAAACATCCGTGGCGGGTGTTGTACAGCACGGTTTATTTAGACAAACTGCCTTCCATTGGAGTGTGTGTTCCATGGGTGTTACTACTAATGGTTAAGGCCAGATCAGCTTCTAGTTTGTAATTCGTGAAATAGTTTCTGTGTGAGCATTTGACATAATAAGCAGCAATATCGTCACAATGACTAATAACCTAGAGAATTTCCTCCAGTCTAACAATGCCTTTCTCTGACTGATTCACCCAAATAGCGTATGACTTACTGTTTGTCTTTTTACATCTTCAACTCTCATTGAGCTGTTTCAGTAAAAGGTTCCTTATTGGCCTAGCATGAGATTAATTTTACACTCAGCTCAGTACATAACCAACCTCAGCAGCCAAAATATCACCCTAAGCATATCACAGAAAGCTGTCATCAGTGCTTTTTAGCTTTGAATAATGTATTCATCTGCTTCTGTCACCACATCAGAATGTTTAGTATTATTAGCATGTACAGGAGCAGAGAATGGAGATGCTTCAGTGTGTGTGTGTGTGTGTGTTTTTACATGGGCGTAGAAACCATATAAACTGAAAGGGACTCACCTTTTTATTATCGATTATTAGAATTTTATTATCTGATTAGTTACTGTTTTATGTGTATGTTACGATGGACTCTGAAACTGCAAAAATATTATTTGCCAACAGCGAGTCTTGCCCTTAATAAATTTGGGCGTGTTGCTATAATTTATATACTCCAATTTTTTGACATATTTAAAATTCGTGCTCAGAAGCTTTTAAATGAGTTTTAGGTTTTAATGATTTAAAGGTGCTATGTGTAGCATTTTAACATTACAGTAAATCATTGCCACATTAACACTGTGTGCCACCAGGTCTGATTGGGTGGGAAATCTTCAGAGGCCACTGTTCTGCCAGTGCAAATTGAGCAAATAGCAGCATACTCTTTGTGACCTGAAGCAACAGGATTATACATTTTTGATGTTAAAAAAGGCTACAGGTAGCACCTTTAATCTCTAACCCAAACATTAACAGTTGTTTCTACACCCTTTGTGTGTCACTGTTTTTTGGGCTGCTTTTTTGCTCATTATCTCACAACATTTTTTTCTCTCTTCCCTGTCCTGGGGTGAAACACACTCCCTGGGGCCGTGGCTTTTTGCATGGCATATGCATGACTGGGTGAGTTGACTTGACACGCACTCCTCTCACACAGTCTCAGCTTGATCAGTTTTCTTTGAGCCCTGCTTCCTGCCTCATCCACGCTGAACATCGTCTCTCTGTCTGTGTATTGTTGTGTGTTTTGTCGGTGTGTATTGTCTGTTGTATTGCGTCTTTACCTGTTCTGGCCCCCCTTCCCTTCCCCTCCCTTCCCTTCCCTTCGTCCTGCCCCTTTTTATTAAGACGATGTTTTAGGTGGCATCCTCAAACCCACAGTGGCCTCCTCACCCAATCAGGGCCTGACCCTCAGCTCCCAACAGTCCAGCAAGCTGGTGTCTGATGACCTGGACTCCTCATTGGCCAATCTTGTTGGCAGTAAGTGCCATTAAGTGATTATTGGTGACTATTGCGGCTAACATATCCATTCATTATACAATATAACTAGTTGTGACATAAACAGATTCATTAGATTAGATGAAACTTGCTGTAGCTAATAATAGGATACAGCAAAATAAATGATAAGATGGATCAAACCGGGGGTATCAAACATAATGTAACTAACAACAACAACACAATACTAGAATGTATAAATTAGAAATATACAAATGAAAAGCATCTATAGTGTGTATAAAATAACAGTAGTAGAACATATGGAGACAAAGAAAATGAATGGAAAAATATGGGCATTAAAAATATACAAAAAATAATAATAATACGGTATGAAAATAGAGGAAAAATATCAACACCAAATGTATGCAATGTATAACAAATGAGAAAATATGAAAAAAAAACGGAATCTACCATTTCTCCAGTTTGTCTGGTGCAAATTGTGTGTGTTGTTTGTCGTGGCTGTGCATTCATTACTTTGCTTCTATCCTCACTAGATTTGGGAATTGGCAACGGCACGGCGAAGAAGTAAGTGTGTTACTCAGATAACACTGAATTTGTGCCTTCACCCCAGTGGTGCTGCATGCTAAACACCACTAACACTGTTACTTGACCTGTGCAGCGATATTCATTGGTGTCAGCCCGGTGAGAAGAAGCTGACCGGTGGAACCAACTGGCAACCCAAGACGGCGCCATCTACCACCTGGAACCCTGCAACCATGGTAAGGCTACATTTAACAGCTATCTGATTTTATCCCTCAGCCAGCAAAATGCCCCTGAAAGCAGATCAACATTGGGTATATTCTCAATTCACCCTTTTGTAGCAGTGGCTCTCCACCATGTGCCATCGAGTCAGTCTGCAGGTTTTCATTCCAACCAAACACTACACCAGCTGATTTCACAGATTTGCACACCTTCAACCAGACAGAAGGACCCAATCAGTGAAATGAGCGGGTGTAGTGATTAGTTGGAGTGAAAACCTGCTTACATCGATGGGCATTGATGGCACATGGTAGAGAGCCAGTATTAGAAAGAGGGCTGATGGAAATGGTTTGGAGATTGCAGCCAACTGAAGGTGGAGCTAGTGCCCCAAATCCCTTTGCATCTTACCTGTTGTCTGTTGACATTAACATAAGAATGTTTGTTTTGCTCCAAATGATTCTTCTAATATTTGTGTCTGTTGCATTGTGTAATCGTTCTGCGGGGCCAAACATACAGAACGGCATGCATTTCCCACAATATGTAAGTTCATCCCTACTGGATATGGTTGAAGTGTTTCCCTACTCTCTGACCAACACTAGCATGCACTGGTTGATATTAACCTTCACACGCACCTGCACCACTGAGCCAGGGGCCACGCCACTACTACTGCCACACTGCTCATAACTCAGCATGAGAAGACTGGGGCTCAGTCCACAAACGCCCCCCTGCTGCCTGTCTGGACAACTTGGCCACATGTGGCGGAGCTCTCCAAGGCATGGGACAGGTTGTAAGCAATGGGCAGAGGGGCTCAGTACAGGCTCGTTTGGAGCCACTGTCTCACAGCTTTTACCCAATATTGGGTTGCCATAACTCAAAATCCGGCTCTCTGTTTCCCCGTTCCCCCGTCTGCCAAGAAACGCCCAGTCCAGCTTTCCCCAGCTAATTCCTTTCATGCTGAAGTGCCAGTGCACGGTGTTGAGTGATTGTGGGGACTAAAGGCCTTTGATTTTCCCTGAATTGTCTACTTTGAGTGCTTTCTTTGTTCTTGAGTGTCCTTTACTCCTTTACTGGTGTCATAACAGTCACAACCTCTTGTGTCTGCCTATGACAGCCTGTTGAACGGTTGTGTAACCGAGAGCCAACTTAACAACTGTTAATGAACTCGTCATGAGCAGCCCTGGTTTAATTCCAATCACCATAGGAGACGAAATTTAGAGAAAAAAGGGACTGTAATAAGCTGAAGTGGTTAGTTTAGATTCTAGGTTAGATTTGAGAATATGAACTAGAAACAAGAGAGCAAAAGAGACATCTCAGATTCAGTATTATGATGTTATGGAAAAGTTTTTGATGTTTACTAAGATCATGGTAATATTATATGTGGGTGTCCTGGTGGGCTCAGGAACTGATTCTCTACTCTCAATGCTGTGGATTTGAATCTGCCTTTGTCGCTCTTTCCCATCTTTCCTGCCTCATTCTGTTTAGTCTTTTTTTTTTTTAATTTAAGTTCTTCCTTCAGAGATCTATTTTCTTTCCTTTTAGTTTGCTCATAAGAGTATGTCTAAGACGACCTCCGACTTCAATAAGATGTCTACAAAGAGCTTCTGAGAATAAAGACTCTCACTAGCCACCCAGCGCTTGTGAACACGCTGAAAAGCACACAAGAAGTTATTGACGACGCAGCCAAATGTCAGACGGCGATCAAAAGCCGATGAGTCTTCTGCAGGAGAACGCCCCGGGAGGCATTCACCTCAAGGAAGCCGATACACCGGGAAGCAGACGCGCTCCATCACAGCGCTCATCACCCGTAGTTCCCCGTTAAAGGATAATCCCGAACGCCATGCAAACACAAGCCGCATCATCTAATGATTTATCATCTCAGGAACGCTGAGTGAGCCGCCCCCCCCCTTCGAACAAACCGAACCTTGTCGGCGAGGAGGAATTCTGAAGGAGAGCTCTCGGTGCGAGCGCAAAAACAAGTGCCCCCCCTGTGATGAAAGCCACGATTTTTTTTTTTGGCACCGCCGTCACACGTCTGATTCACTCGCACCTCCCTCGCCAAACGACTGAATAGTTAATGAAACGTATCCTTCCCGCGAGGGCCGGGGCGTGAGACAGATCTGGGTTTGTTATCACCGCAGGGGCCGTTGGAGAAGCGAGTTCGCCCTCCGCAGAAAGAAAGTCGCCTCTCTTTTCTCTCTCTCATCTCGCCACAAGGAGGTCTGCACCTGCCAGTAACGGCTTCTCCCCCCCCCCCCCGCGGGACTCACACGGTCTCTTTCTCCCTTCCTTCATCCCTTTCTCTCTTCCTTCACCCCTCTCTCATGTAGGGTTAGACTGGTATGCATTATTAGTACTGTTCTGGTTTTCAGTGAGAGTTTTAGTGTCCCATGGTCTAAATGCTGTTTCAGAGGTTTTTCCATCCTGACATGAATAACAGTTTGGGGGAAACACGGAATACTTTTTGGCATGAAATTGGTTATATTTAAATATATTAATTATTGGCACAAAATATTGGCACAAAATATAGGCTATAGGCAGATTCAATCCAAAAAATGTTGGTATCAGCCTTCAAAAACCTGTATCGGTCAAACCCTGCCCTCATTCTCAAACCCCTTCTCTCATTTACTCACAGTCTGCAATATGTCTAACTCCTCCATCCATCCATCTCTCTTTTTCACTGCGACTGTCAGGCTGCATTCGGATTGTACACCTATGAAATGTTTCCCAATGTATAGTGGGTCTTCCTGTACTTTACTGAAGCAGCGACAGGCAGCAGCAAGTGATTATGGAATTGGGAAATGGCCAGGGAGAACTGTTGGCTTTGTCTCCTTAAGAGAGTAGGACGGTTTGCCTACTATCAGAAGTGAAGTGGGAGTTACATGTGGAGTTAATTACACCCTCTCTATTTAAAAAAAAAAGTCAGCATATCACAAGCAAGCTTTCTGGAGCCTTTGTCCTGCCATGTCCCAGAAGAGGTTTTTAAAGCTTTATTTTAGTTACTGTAGCTGAATGCGCAAAAACCGGCGAATCACAACTTAAATTTACATGAATAAATTTCATTAGCTCATTAAGAATGTATGGTTTGTGTATGAATGGAGGATCGCTGTGGCCTGATTCTGTACAAAACGATCATGTTTTCTTGTGTCACCTCAGGCACCATCTGTCATGGCCTTCCCCGCAACCACACCGACGGGCATGATGGCATATGCAATGGTAAGTCAGCTGGGACCGTCTCTTCACCAGGATTTAACTGTCTGTCACCCAGGCGCTCTAAAGATACGAGGATGTGTTATGAACTTTGGTATATAGTTATTTGTTTTTAGTTGTTCAATTGTGAAGCGACGTGTCAGTTTTTAATATCCATCGGTCAGCGCAAGATTTGTGTATTTTACTAACCACATTGTAGAGAAGTGTTGAAAATACTGCATGTATATGGATAGTATAGCATTTATACCAGTTGCCCTAAATAAATCCATATCTCGGAGGGGGAAAAGGAGTCTATTCCGAGGGCTGAGTGATGGCACCTATCACCGTCAGCCAGTTCTGCCGTTCGAAACACGGCTCTCGCTCGTCTTCTGCTCCCACTCAAACGAGCTGAATTCGGAGTCCTTGGAAAAGGGACAGCAGGGTTGTCGTGCCTGGGCGAGGAGTGACGACGCTCAGCGCGGCGTGACACTGTACAAACGCATCACAGGACGGGGTGGCTCAGATCCCTCACCGCCGCGACGTGGCTATATTTGGAGTGGATGGAAGTTGGTAACTAGAGGCGGCGCTGGACAAACATGGCGTTCCGCACAACTCGCCACATCTAAAACCACCTTCATGAAAGCGCTGTTTGATGAACCTTTAGTAAGGGGGGTGTTTGATGGATGGCTAGGGTTATTGGTTTAGGCAACATTGAGCTCCAAACTGTAAATTCATCCATCGTCTGTTGTGGTTTTGTGTCGTTTTCCCTCTCAGCCTCCTCACATGGGCTCCATGATGATGACACAGCCCACCATGATGTACACCCAGCCGGTGATGAGGCCCGCCAACCCCTTCGGCCCCTCTCCTGGTGCACAGGTATTGTTTGTCTGCCTCTACGACCCCCCCACCCCCCCCCCACCCCTTCTAATGCTGAGTCTAGGGTGAAGGACAAGGAGTGGAATAAGTCAGCCAGTCAGAATCAGAGGGGTCCGCATCTTAAATGCTTCCCTAATACGTGACATTGTCACCCCAGGTCTGACTGGCTGCAGCAGTACTGTCCTCTTCTTAGAATATACCAGACTTTATTTTTCAACTTGTTTCACACAGTCATTGCATTAGATGGTTTTCAGCTGTTTCTCTCCACAGCAAGCCCGACTGTAGTGGAAACCAGACTGTTTACCCCTTTAGGAAAACAACATTAACAAACCGGGAAGGAAGAACATTTTTAGGTCATGGAAATGCTCCGACTAAGTTATGGAAAGTCACGGGGAAAGGACATGGAATTTTACATCAGGGCCACGGTGGGAACCCTGGCACCTGTTGGAAATCCATGATATTGTCCAATGCCATGTCATAAACACCTTTTGTCTTTCTGTGCATTACTGACAGGGAAGAGTATCTTTTCTGATCAGATGCCTGTAGCGTAGCTTTTCTCTGAGCTCCTCTCTCACTGTCGGCTCTCCACTTCTCTCCCGTATCCCTCGTGCCCTCTCATCTGTCCTCCTGTCTGAATCAGTCGCCCACAACCTCTAGTCCCTCCAGTCTCAGCCCCCTCAGAGCGCCGGGAAAGGACCCCTTTTCACAGCTCTTTCTCCACAATTTCTCATAGAGCGTCTTTAGGTACAGCCCTGCCTGCTGTGTGTGTGTGCTTATTTGCATCTCGAGGTCCCGATTGAGTCGACAAACTGCATGTTCACGCCTTTTTGATTCTACCTGCCTTGGGCATCATTGTCGTAAAATGGAAACAGAACAGTTCCTTCTAAGACGCCACCGCACTCGACTTGCCTTGTTGGCTGCTTTGCATACTCTGCACTCCGCACAGACGTCTGTCCTTTACTAAATATAGACTGATTTAGTTGAGGTTTCTTTTCTCTGGAGTAGACTAAGGCTCTGTTTGCACAGGACTAGTATTGCATTGGGATGTCAAAAATTTGAGAATTGACATTGATCTTGACATGGAGGAAGATTTGACCGTTATAATGCAGAAATTGAACATGTTCTAACATGCCTTGTGGCTGATAGCACCTCAGAATAAATTGGAACACAAGAGTCATTGGAGATTCATCATCAGATTAAACTATAATGAACCATTTTTCAGTGACTCACCAGATGAGATCACTATGACAAATTTTCACATTCCAATATTGACAGGGGATTAAAATCACAAGATCTCAGAAATGCATTAAAATCACCAGTGATACTAGTCTCATGTGAATAGGACTTTAGCCTGTATTTTGCAATGCAAGTGTCACACATCTCATTTGTTTTGCATTTTTGATGTGTTTTAGCTGATGCATTTGTTTACATAGAGCAGAGTCACGAGTTTGACTGGACAGGCATTAGATAATTGCCTAGAAAAAGACTGGATGCTGGATCTACAATCAGTTGCTCTGTTCCAACAAAGAGCTGACACTGTTGTTCTTTATCTTCCCAGATGCAGTTTATGTAACCTGCGGGGGGGAGTCTTTGCCTCCTGAAGACGAACCACGACAAAGTAAACTATACAAGCAAACCTCCAGTTTGCTGTTAATGAACTCACCTCTCTCTGAGAACGAAAGGCCCGATTAGGACTTGTTGAATAAAATCACCGTGACTTTTGGGGGGGGGGGCCCTGGCCATCTCAGAGAGGCATCAAAGTGGACATTGTGCCCATCTAGTCATGTCTAGTCATAGAAGGAGAAGAGTGCGTGCTGCCATTCAAAACCATGTGGACAGGGATCACTCCGCCCCTGCTGTATCCTGGACTAAGAGAGAAACGGAACACCCAAAGGGAGAGCTTTTTGACTTCACGGTTTATGTACCTGAAAATTTAAGTCGGGTTGTCACACATACTGCTTGATTTTTCTATTTTTTTCTCTTTCTCCAGGTGAGGCTGGGAGAATCACTTCTTTTGATTATCAATCATGATTACCTACTTTAACCACCTCCTCAGATTAGGAAAAGAAAATTGCAAACTCCTGTTTATACCATAAATTTTGTTTTCTCTTTTTTTTTTTATGTATTATGTTTGCAGTAGACATTCCTCGTGTATTGTTTGTATTTATTTATGATTACCCATGGAGAGGATGACATTTAAAAGAAAAAAAAAAAAATGTAACTAGAACTCTCCCTTGTGGGAGGTCTTCAGGTTTATACATAGGTATGATTGATTGTAGAATTGGATTTTGAGTGATTGAGATTTAAAAAAAAGTTAATATAAAGTTTAAAGAAATGACACGTTTTGCTGTTGGGGCACTAAATATTCTCTGTACTAGCATGATGCCTTGTACAGTTCAGTGTGGCTCACAAGTCACACCAAGGATGTATTATGGACATAACAAGGATTCATGAACACTCGCCGTCAATTCGGTGGGTTCAATTTCTATGAATTTGGCGAGGGAACATTTTTCACATCAGCAAAAAAGCACTACATTTTGTGACTGAGGCAGCATTGCATTGGAAAGGAATCTGCATTTATGCTTTTTACGCTTTCGGCATGCCATTTATTCTTACATTTAACAAAGCTCCTGGCGGCCCTTTTCCAACCTGAATGTGAGGGGTCTCTTTCATGCTCGGGTCACGTTTCCATAGGCGAGCACTGGGGCATTTCGGGACAGCGCGCGGGGGGGCGATCACGGGGCGTCGGGCGTGGGTTTGGGTCTGGTAACGGAGGGGCGGGGCGGGGAGGTCCAGTTGCGCAGGAGAATAAAGCGCTGTTGATCGGTGCTTTGTGTATATAAAACTGATCCTGCCAATCAGAGGAGAGGGCGGGGTGCCGGTATGAAAGATGACCTGAGCATGAAAGAGGCCCTTATCCATTAATTTAGCATATTTGCTGCATTGTCCCTGCAGATTATATTTTTGTTTGTTTGATTTTTCCAATAAAGTGCAAGCTTCCACAATTCTTTTCCTCTGCATTTATTTATTACTTCTTGGTTATGTGGTTATTTATTTCTCAAAACTGAAAGATTGTTTGTAGTGGAGAGTAAACCCACCTAAACTCAATTTCATCTTTTTAGGGCTGAAATAAATTCATAGTCTGCATCATAGTAAGTAGTATCAAACTGATCCAAGTCATGAGTAGTATATAGGGTCTATTAACAAAAACAAAATGGTACTCTGAAAATATATGTATTTTTTTCTATTGGTGGTTGTTTGCCTTATGAAGATCACCAGCAGAAGCTCATGGTTTACCAGCCTTTTTATTCACTACTACATCAATGTACAGAATACATACTGTTGTGAAGCTGCTGAACTAGAGCTACTTGAACTTGTTGTTGATGATCTGTGTGGTGAGGAGTCCTTGGTCTTTGGGCACCCTGGAGTCCCGCCCATCATCATCCTCATCCTCTGTGGGGACGGGGTGCAGCGGGACTGCTTGGCCCACCACACTCAGCAACATCTGTTGTGGAACTCCCAGGTGCAGCCGCTCATCCTTGTGCCACACAGACACACACACACACACACACACACACACACAGAGGGACCTTGATATGAGAGCGACATCCTGCTTGGCGAAGCATCTTCTCCACCAACAAGAAGATTCTTTGTTATGCTGCCACTTCCCCTTCATTTGGATGCAGCGGGAGAGAGACAAGTGTGTGTGTTTGCGTGAGACACTGACTTTCATGATGGAATTAATTGACGAGTTAATGAAAGCCTTTCTGTTGAATGGAGTCCCTCCTTTTCACAGCGATCTTAAGATAGTTAACCTCGTCTGAATGCCCCTTCCCTGCTAAAACGAGCTAAATGGCAAAAGCAGCCATGTCAGTTTGGGTTGGATTCAAAGGGGACAGAACTGGTGATATCTTCTGCATAAACGCTTCTCCTTATATTTACCACTAGGTAGATATTTGTGGGTTATGATCACTTTACACAATTCAAATTGTGACATGGAACTAATAAAATAATAGGGAATTTATTGTCTGTTAGGATTAGACCAAAATGGCAAAAGATTTCCAGTTTTGAAGAAACTGGCTGAATGCAGAGGGAATTGCCCCGCGGCCCGGGTGGATAAAGTGTGGTGGTTCTTCCTTACCCTCAGCTGCTGGCTCTGGTTTCGGTCAAGCAGCGCCCAAAGGTCCTGAGGCGCAGAGCTGCAGCTTCTGTCCGTTTCATCCCTTTCCAGAAAATTGGTGGCATCCCCCACATCCCTCCCTGTCACGGGGAACCATGGAAATTACATGGAAATGAACCACAATGAGGAAGGTGTTCATGGGTGCGCTTTGGCTTCACCGATACAAACGACAGCGTCAACTTCTAAAGAAAAAGGCTCAACGTTCAGGGCGAGGCCTTAGATGAGAGGAATCGTTATGGCTTTCATCAGGAGTTGAAGTCAGACGCTGCTTAACTTGCGGTGAAATGGTGGGAACCATCTTGATGAAAAGAAGGATGTGACTAAGTGCTTTTCCTGTAGCCAAGCCTGGCAGGGTGGGTGGATACCACACTAGTCTGAAAACAAGGAACTTGCAACACAATTGATTGCAAAATGACACTCAGATATTATATTTCACACTTGAGCTGCCCTTACTAGCTAGAACTTCTTTTCTTAATGTCTCAATTCTGTCAGTATCTAGCCAGATGAATGTGTCCTGTCATCTAATCAAATGGGCAAATGTTATTGCTTCTGTCTGGAGTCTCTATATGATCTTATAAATTTACAACAGGCAATCAGTCTGTCAATATTTCAGAAATCCATGCAGGTTGAACAATCAGTAAGTGTACTGGAACAGTAAAAGACATAACCTCACTTTTCTGTAGCTCTGCTGCCCTCTTGTGGTCTTGAATTGCAACTATAGGAAGCACTTCCATCATTTTTAGCCCATTATTCAGTGTAAATTGTAAAAACACAATCACATTTCACTGTTTTTGTTATTACTTCTAAAAAATAGATGGACAAATAGTTTTGGCTGACCTGATGTTGGGCTCTTGAGAGACTTTTTTTGCATTTCTGAGTCACTTGGTCCAACAGTCTGGGTGAGTAACATATTCCTGTGGAAGAGTCACTATTTGTCAGCATGGAAGTAAAATACAATAGAATGAAGAAAGGACTAGCTGTAAAATGGCGGCTCTGTGGTATTCAGTTTGTTACATCTAGGCTAGAGTGTCCTTAGTACTCCTATTTCCAGATACTTTGGTACAGCAACAGCACAACAGCTCTGTAAAGTTTCCACCTGGAGAAGCTGAGGTCTTCCATGCGATGTTCAAACAGCCAGTTAATGTGTTGTAGGTTCTCGTCCTCCAGGTTCTGGACAGACAGCGCCATAGCAGACAGCTCTTCATTGCAGATGGCAATCTGGAAGAAAAACACAGGAATCAGGCTCCCTAGACATCATACACTTGGTTTGAAGCATTCAATAATCTGGCAACAAATAATGAGTGAAAGTGACACAGTGGAAAGCTTCCTTTTGATCACTTTGGTTATGCAGTGTATTTTAACGGGTGAATTATCTCATACCTCCTTCTGCATCCATTCGTTCTCTTTGATCTCCTGTTTACTGGACTTATCCAGATGTTTGATGGCCTTCTGGAGATTCAAATTCAGAAATCTTTATGGACCCAAAGCTAATCAATAGCAACACAGTAACAACGGACACACAGCAGCACAGTAACATAAACACAGCACTGACAGGATCATACATAAAGCTCATATAAAAACAAAAGGGAGGAATTAGACTTTTATTCAGAATCAGAATCTGTTTTACTGTAGGTAGGTAAGTTTGCAAATACAAGGAGTTTGACTTGGTGGGTTGCTCCTGTAGGTCACATTAAACATAAAACCACACAAAATTATGAAAAGTAGTATATAAAACATTTTAAAGTACAAATTTAGGGAATGGTTCTGTTAGTAGTATTTAAAAAGTATAAGTAGTACATAAACAATTAAAAATAGAAATTTAAGAAATAGGTCTCTGTTCTGTATAGTATGCATGCCATGCATATAGTTCTCTGTTAGAATCTGACTTATTATACTGATAGGAAGCTATGGAAGTCAGTAATAGAAAAAAAGATATATACAAATCTACACAATATTGGACTGGTTTCTGAATGTTTTGAACACTGCAGGGGAAAAACAACTACAAAAAGTATTATAAACTCAAGAGAAACGGGTGATAACGATGGTCTCCGTGTAGTTTTTACCTTTGCAGCAAATTGTTTCTTCTCATTAATCAACTGGACTGTCTCCTTGTCGATCTGGTTGAGAGTCGCCTCCAAAGCGTTCTTGTTACTGTCTGCAAAAGTACCAAAACACCTGTACTCATCATCACAACTCATAACTAAGCCAGATGATGAGACTTGCATCAGGTTGCCCTTGTATTCTCATGTTAGCATACCTACACATTCTTGCAAAACACACATCTCATCATTAACTCTTCTTAAAATCACAACAGCAACTCATTGCTCCTATTTCTTAGTCTGCATCCCATAAATATCACTGGATATCTTGTCAGGTTCTGTCTTTTTTAACATCTCATTTACCCAGGTAAGGTTTGCTGAGCACATATCCTCTATTTCCAGCAACACCGGCTTCACATTCATAATTCATAATCTAATAAATAAATCATAATTCACATTCATAATTACAGACACACACAGCTGTGAGCTGCCCAGTACAACCACAGTCTTCTACTGGTGACCACTAATTAATTGCCTTTCTCAAAGCAACCTCAACATTATTTGGTAAGGGAGTGAGAGCAAGGCAACTCATTATCAGCTGTTAAGGCTTAGAGGCTTCTTCACTGACAGATTTTTATACTGTGTTGTTCAGCAGCTCCAGCGCTGTACCTGCATCCCTCTCGAAGTCTCTCTGCATTCGCTCCAGCTCCTCCTCCAGCTTTGTGATCTGGGCCTGGTGCTCCTGGCTGTCGGTGTCCTTATACCGCAGCCAGGTACGGCACTCTGCCTCCGAGTCCAAAACCCGCCTCTCTACGCGGCTCAGCTTGCTGTGTAGCTCTGAAACAATGCATGCACAGACACAGAGTCTGTGGTGGACAAACAAGTGCACAAATGTTTTACTTAAGTAAAGGGGAAATTCCCCCGAGGGAGAAAAGGAGACATTCCCTGATAGAATAGTGCTGTGCTCCGCTACTACGCTGCTCTGCATTTAAAATTTGTTTGTTGCCATGCCCTGGTTCTTCAGTGGTTCCACATACAGTGCAGTCAACTAAAGGTTAAGGATAGATTATAGTGCAGTAAAATGTAGAATATTTACTTTGAAATGTACTGACAAGGACAAGGACATCAAAACTTTACTTAAAGCTGTAATAGGTAATATTTTCATGTAAAAATACCCCTGTCTTACCAGCCTAAAATGCAAATTTTGGCTGCAACAGAGAAGAGCGTCCCATCCCCACTGTAGCATCACCTTATTTACACCAAATGAATTTCAGGTGTCAGGTATGGACGCTAGCAGGAAATCTTCTCAGCGCACAGACAGTGACAAATCAAAACTGTCAAGAGCAGAATCCTAAAGTGTCTCCTAAACAGCGGTGAGCGAGGCTCCGTCCAGAGAAAGCTGGACTCACCAATGATGGCTGAACCTCTTCACCACCTCCACCCCCACCACACACTGAGAAGAAGACACTTAGGTCCAAGGAGTATTCAGTTTACGTCATGTTACGCGATTTCTGGCTAATGAAACTTTCAAAAATTCAAACAGTTACCTCCTGCGGCCACTTGGGGCCGCCAAAGTGCAAAGTTTCCTAGTGCAGCTCTAAGTATACACACAACAAACTTTAAATGTGTGTTTGAGCATGCAGGTGTAAGTGTGTGAATGCAGTCCCCTCTCTCTAGACTGGTTACCGGTCAGCTGGGCCTGTTCGGAGCGGGCCAGGTCCAGGTTGTGCTGCAGGGCCTCCTCCACCTCCTCCCTGCCCACCACCTCCCTCTCCTCCAGCTTGCTCTGCTGCTCCTTGGCCTGCCTCCACAGAGCCTTGGTGGAGCCCTCCTGCTCCTTCTTCACCTGCTCAAGCTGGCATCATCAACACCATCCTTCATCATCATCATCATCATCTAGGATCCATATCAGTGCCTCAGATACTTGTTCAGTCTAGTTTTAAAACTGCAGGTGACTGGGTTTTTCCTATTATCTTTACTGTTATTGTTCTTACCCTCTAGTCTTCTCTTTTTGTCTTGCAAAGCCTTTAATTTATTTTTGGAGTATGATTAAGTTGTTTTTTTAAACCATTCATTCCTGTTTTGTTATTCTTCTTATTAATAATGATAATCAGCCTTATCACCTACTATCATAATCATAAAAAACATAATAAAATCATTATGAATTCCTTCTCCACTGAAACAGTAACTTATGTGTTGATAGTTTATATACAGGGACTAGAGGCTGCAATTTCTATATAAATTGGGTATGCTGTCAGGCTAACTAAAGGTTAACTAAAGCTATTGCTTTTTGCCCATTTTAAATGAATTATTCTTACCATCTCTGTGTATTTTTGCTTCTTTCTCTCGAGTTCATTGATCTCCTCCTGAAGGTGCTGAATTTCTTCACTCTTAAATTGAATTCTTGGAGAAAATGCAATAATAAACTAACCTATCAGTCTCCTTGAAAACACCCTTCCTCCTGTAACTTCTATGTTACTTCTACTAAGGCTACTTATTCAGAATATGTTTCAAAATATTTAATTGGCCAAAAATGTATTTGTATAGCTAAGTTAGTTGATATTCTACAGGTAACCTTAATCCAAAATACATTTTGGCCACTTAAAACATGTTCCTAATGAATGGGCTAAGTAGGTAGCTAGTTAACGGTAACATTAAGTTAGCTAACCCAGCTAACTAAGTTAGTTAGCTGTTATATGCGAATTGTAACATTTTTCCCAAGTAACTAACGTTAGCTATAGAACCTAAGATACACAAAACATTTGATGTTGCTCCATCTCTCTGATAACTGTGGGGCTACTTACTGGAAATTAATATAAGCTTCAGCTACAGTGAGTTTATCTTCATTATTTGATGATTTTTTACCCATATTGAGGTAAAAGCTGTTGCTTTTCGCTTTTGTTCCTCAACTTGGCAGCTTGTTGAGTACGTCTGTTGCCACAGAAACAACAGGTACCGCCCGTCTGGCCGAAGATGGTCTACTGACAAGAGATTCGACTCGAGTGAGAAGTGTATGGAACGCAACGGCGGTCACATTTCGCCTGTCGTTTACGCCATGTAAATAGACAGCGCGTCAGACTTTTAACGCGCTATGTATTTTGTTGATGTGACCTCTGTCGCGTTCCATAATAGTATGCCAGTTGACTTCGTGGCGCAACGGTAGCGCGTCTGACTCCAGATCAGAAGGTTGCGTGTTCAAATCACGTCGGGGTCAAATCTTTGAGAAAATAGTAGCCTACTTTGCTTAGATTGACATCAAAACTCGCAGTAGGCCAAATAAACTCATTATAATATCTTGTAGACCAAGCTGACGTCCCAGTCGGGGATCTTGCCCCGGGCCATCTAGGCTTCAGCTGTGCTCCACTGCCTCTGCTGATGTGTGACTGCAGCTCCACCCACCAGCAGTAGGGCTGCGTATCCATTTGTAGTTCTCACTGTGCAAGGATCAACAGAGTGAGGTGAGTCCACAGTTTTCTGGCTTCAGAGTTAAAATCACTATCAGTTCTGTTCGTGGTGAAGCTATGTTTTTTTTTTTATTATTAAGACAGATTTAGATTTACATTTGGGAGGCCATTGCAGTCATTCGATAGGCTGTTGAATGGCATTTAACATTTTATTGGAATTGGTAAGTTATGGCAAAAGGAAATAACATTGTTTTCTGCTTGTCTCTTGTGATACAAATGATACTTTCATATATCTTAATGATGACAGTGATGTTCATCAGAGTAGCCTAGTTGTTCAGCTGTTTTAACTCAAATGAGAAAGAACTATAGCAAATCCTATACTACATTTTAGAAGCATACTATACCTATATCACAGCAAAACTGTAAGTTCCTATATTACAGTGATTTTTCATTAGGGGAATTATAAAATCTAGACTTTGAATAGCCCTGTAACCACCTTTATAACCTGTTTTTTCATCTTGAATTATCCCAGTTTTAGTTAGGATTGGTTAATGATGTTATGAAATCTAAATCCATTGGTTAGGTTTTATTCAGTTCAACAGGCAGTCTTGTTGGGCTATACAGTGAACTCCATTAACAGGCTGTTTGGACAGAAGTGTGCTGTTTTGATGTTGTAGCTGTTATAACTTCTGGATCTGAGATAAAACAAAGGCTATGGTGTCAATGTGCAGATTTGAGGTTGTATTCAGCCATATTAAGTAAACATGTTAAGAAGTACAGCCTTCTTATACATTCCCCCCCTCCTCCCCCAGCTAAGGGTGAAGCATTTAGACAGATTAAGATTACACATAATACAATAAAGCATTGTTTTTCCTCTATAGTAAATAAATCGTACAGTGCAATGACTCTACAAAGACTCTACAATAGATAACTAACACCAGACAACTTCGTTTTTTTTTCAGCCCTTCCCTTAGCCAGGGAAGTTTTGCTGAGGACACATCCGTTTTTTTTTTCCAGCTATTCCTTGCGTTATGTAACATTCATATAATTACATACTTTCATACCTGGGACAACCACAATCTCCCAATCCTCTACCGCTGACTTCTGAGCTGCTGGGCATTAACTGCCTTGCTCAAAGAAACCTCAGCAGTGGTGGTTGAGGTTTTTCATTTTACTTTTCCTGGTTCAGGTTCAAACAAGAAACTTTGTGGTTGCAAGCCCACTTCTCTAACCTTTAGGCCACTGGGATGACAGTGGAGAGTTTTTCTCTCTATCAAATTTTCTACAGGAAAATAATAGGAAGAAGTTGCACATCCCAGTGTTGAAGCTCTGTAGGAGGATCAATGTTAGGAAAATGGACTGATGGTCTCATAGTGTACAACAATACCAATCAATCACAGTTAATTTGAGTGATAATATTGAAGTGAAAATTCTTCTGAAAGTAACTTATACTCACTAATTGGTCATTGAAAGTGTCATTGATTTTTGATTAGGTATTTTTATAAAACAGAGAATAACTTAAGTCCTTGTTAACACGTCAGTTCTCTCAAGGAAGTAGGACAGCAGTGAGGAAATCTACGTCATAGTGCAGCTGCCACAACGAGGAAATAAGTCTGGCCTCTTTTATCCTTTTAGGAAAACAGGACGCTCAACATTCTTCTATTTAAAGTGTGTTACTTTTCCCCGTTAACCTTGCACGACCTCACATTGCACCCTGAGCATCTGACAGTTCTGTTTTAGATGCAGCCATGTGCTACAGAGAGAGAGGGACTACAAACTTCCTAATTGGGACATGGTTTTGTTTTTGCAAAATACATATATCATGCTTTTTCTTCTTTTTTTTCTACTTCTCAAACACAACAAACAGACATGCAAATGCCACCATACTTGATACAGTTCACAATATTAAAGCACTCAGTCTCAGAACAGTTGACAGAGAAAGAGAGTGCTGAGCAAACCGAATAGCAGGTACTGAGGCTCTTTTTCAAGCTGAACATCAAAAAAATCACATTAGGTTTAACAACAATTTTCCCCAGTATTCTTTGATGTGGGTGAACGGGTACATTGTCATAACATGCAGGCATTCCTCAGGCGCTCAGAAAGATTTTTGTCTTCCCTTAAAGGCAAAGCACCAGTTGTAACCCCTGCTGCACGCTCATTACAGTCGCTGGTACCATGAACAAGAACTAAGATCCGTACCCACAAGGTTTCTACCTTCTCTGAGGTTTATGAGGCAGAACTGCTCATCGTAACTTTGCCATCCTCGTCACACAACCTGATAAAGACAATGGCCTGTACTGTGCTTGAGTGTGCGACTTTACATGGAAGCAGCAATGTTTTTTCTTAAAGTGTGAGGCCAAGAATGAAAGACAGAAGAGGAGGAGGAGGAAGACAGAGAAATAAAGGAGTGTTCCCAGTGTGAATAGTCAACACTGTGTCATCATTACATGTCAAGGCAAAGGAGCGGTCATGTATTATCAAGCCGTTTGGAAGCTGTTGCGGTGACTTGGAAATCTATCTGTAAACTGTAGACTGCTCTGAACGCTCATGGGATGGGCCTATTTAGATCAGATTAACTTTCTTTGTCTGTAAGCTACTGTAGATGTTTGCATTTCTATTGCTGCATGGAACATGTTTTTATTCTAGACTGCTTGCATGGACCTACAGTCTCACACATCATAACACAGTACAGCATAACCATGCGCCACCGTTGCATACCAACAAATCTGTTTGCCTAAACAAGATAAGTCAGTAGGTTCCCTGTTTAAATTTCTATGAAGATCACCAAGAGTTCTAGGAACTGAGAAAGCTGTCAGTGTTGCAAGTCATCTGATAATGGTATTTACGATTGAGCTAGTCAGTGACCAAGTTTGTTTTGCCCGGCGCTGAGGCTCTCCAAACTGCCACAAACATTGAGTTGAATTTCTTGAATTCCAGGAAAACTTAAAGAGCAAAAGACTTTGCTTCCCATGAATCTAAGACAAAGTACTTGACCCTCGCTATTTCTGTTGTTGTTTATTTCAGGTGCAAACTGAAAGTGTCCAGAGAGGGCCAAACATGGCTACAAAGAACAACCCCAACTGAACCGTAGAGGACATCCAAAACCAGTGAATGCAGAAGACAGAAAATAGGGACTGCCTCATCCACGATCTCAAGATGATCATTTGGTACCAGGAAAAAAGCAGCGATCACCAAGCTTGTGTAAACCACTGACTGTGGAGATCCAGATCAAGGCCTCCGGGAGAGTCAGGGGGAACTCCATGATCCAGTAATTGTGTCCAACCATCAGACACAAACTCAAAGCAGTGGAAACCGTTGGGTCAGGACGCAGCGAGCAGCGGCGGCCACCATGATCGACCTGAGCTTCCTGACGGAGGAGGAGCAGGAGACCATCCGGGCTGTCCTGAACAGAGATGCTGAGCTCAAGAAGGCTGAGGAGAAGCGAGTCAAGTGAGTTCCTCCTCTCCAGTAGTTCCATGTTAAAGACGTACGAGGTAACTTTGCACTTTGGCGGCCCCAAGTGGCAGCGAGAGACAACTAGTTGAATTTTTGAAGGACTTCATTACCCAGAATGTACCGTGACGTCAATAACAGACCTAAATTTCTTCTTCTTAGTGTCTGGTGGGGTGGAGGCGGTGAAGAGGTTCAGCTGTCATTTAGTCCAGTTTTTTAGGAGGCACTGTATACCATACATATTTTCTATGATTCTGTTCTGCACACTCTGTTAGCTCAAGAGCACAGAAGATCAACTATGCTTGTTGACTGTATCTTGACTATGAACACATGAAACCAGCTGGTATGACACCAACAGAACACCAGAGAGTGAAGTGCTGTTTGGAGTAGCTATCCATGCTGGATGCAAAAGAGCAAACAAGGTAGAGGCAATTGCTAATCCATCTCCACTCCACAATCCCAGTTATGTAAGACAGCAAGCTACCCACATTACTGGTATAGTGGAGAGACAGCTTTTTTTGCCAGCTGAGCGTTGCTCCAGGCTGAGGTATCCAAAGCATAAATTAAGTTTGTTTCCCCCTCCTGCTGGTAGTTTAAACTAGCAAAAGGCATCAATGAATGGACAAAGACGTTCTTTGTACGGCTGCTAACTTGCTGAGGGAGGATAATGTTTATGAGAAATTGCTTGACAAAGTACCTGACATATGGAAGTAATGCTTTGAAGTTCGTACTGAAAATCACAGTACAGCAGAGGCTCCTATTCAGTGACAGTGTTTGTGTAATGAACAGGTAGAATCCTACTCATGAGAATTGAGTTGGACAAAAGTGTTACTGCTCAACTACGAACATATCACGAACTTTCCCTGTTTTCCACCCAGGAGCCTGCAGATGTCGGTGAGCGACAAGGGCCAGCTGAAGTACCTGACCGGAGAATGGTTTTACGAGACCAAGTCGCTTCGCCATCAGGACCGCATCCACGGCTCCGACATCATCAGGGCCTCCATGAGGCACACGCAGAAACCGCTGACCATACGTGAGTTCGCTCGGTCCTCGGGGACGTTCGGTTTCATGAACTCCACCCAGGATTTTGGGGAAGGCTGCAAGGGTTGATATTGGTTTCGTGTGTGGATGCCAAAGTCAACAATTTGTACCACATCCAGGTGTCAAGCAGCATCAGACAGAAAGAACCAAGCTTCATGTGGTAGCCAGCTTAACAATCTGTAACTATCTAAAGTCCCTGAACACGAATCTCACCCATTTGAAATGATGAATGTAAAGTAAAGAAAAGTTTTGGACACTATCTCATGACAATAATGCCCATACTGAAGCTCAATGTTTGGTAAGATATTAGACTAATTTGGTGTTCTTCCACAATGCTTTTTTGACTAGGTGAAATTTAATAAAAGTAGTGAAACGTAGAAGTAGAAAAAAGTAGAAAACTTCTGCAAAAGCTATAAAGCCTTAAATTTAATCTGGAAAAACTTCTCACAATGACTCAATATCAATGACCTCGCATACAAAACCCATGACTTTTGGATGGCAAGCACTTCCCCTAAAAATGGTTCAAAAAGACACACTTAACTTTCACTTACTTACTGTAGAGCGTGTACTGAGTGGGAAAACACTGAGGGTTTCTTTTCTCATTTTAGATTCTGTCATCCAATGTGTGTCTTAGGTCGTCATCTCAATTTTTTGTTTTGTTTTGAGGTGAGACGTTTTCATCAGCCACTAGGGATTTTGTCTTATCTCACCTGCACAGATTTCACTGTATTTTATGACAGTATGCTTTTCTCCATCAATCTGCCTCAGTGTTTTATCATGATGCAAAAAAATACTTAAACTTAACTTGATCTTATCACCACTAATTTCCACTCAGTTTCTTTTTTATTTAGGATCCACTATACGTTGAAAAAATACTCTGAATTTTCTCTAATATACAGTAGTTTGTACACAGCCATTCCTCTCTATGGAGGCCCTCAATAATAATTTTATTTGGTATGATACATGATACGTAAAGATAAAGCTGAGAATTAGCTCAAACATTCATCTGCTAAGTACATCTCATTTCCTCACTTTGGATTTATGACCCCACTCCACAAGCAGAAATACCCTGTTCAATTATTTTCTAATGCCTCTCCCTTAAAAGGCCCTTAAGTGAGTTGCCGGCTCTGGTGCACAACAATGAAGCAGAAAATTAGATCATGCATTCACTTGATAAGCTTAAGGTATTTATACCCTTCTAAAAGTTTAATGTGCAGATGACTGTACATCTTCAGCGGTCAAGATACAGAAATCTAAACACATCATGGTTGTGTTTCCACCACTGTGGAAATAGTGTGTAACACAATGAAGGGTTTACTCTCTTTAAAGGTATCTGTGTGTTTGTGGCTGCTGTGTGTTGCAGTGGAGCTCTCCCAGATGCTGCCTGAGAGGCCCAGTTTTGTCAGCAGTGAAAACCAGGAAGTGTTCATCCCACCTGAACTCTCTGGACTCATTCAGGAGCCTGTTCGGCGGCTCAGCAATGAAAGGTGAGCAGAATGTTCATGTCTGCAAGCAAAGATCATCTATGTTTAACAATCACCAATATTTTCATATAAATAAATGTCTGAATTAGCTCTGAATGCTCCAGATAAACCTTAAGTGTTTTTAATGGAAGATAGCTGCAACAGGAGGCCATATCTTTTCCGTTAACACCAATACATTGAGAGCAGACTCTTGTTCCTGGAAATAGAGGCAGAGTGAGAGCTCACTGCTTCGTCCCCCTCTCTGCAGCAAGTTCCAACCTGCTGTTGATGACTCAGCATCTTCACTCACTGCAATTAACAGTGTTTTGCATCTCTAAACAATTATAATCATAACCCAGAGGTAAAACTGTGCCACTGTGCCACAGTCCAAATAGTTTGGCCTGGGCTCAATCATAGTGGTTGGTATAGGCCTAAAAATCTCATTGAGCTCACTGACTGGTTAAAAAATGCTGCCTGTATTGCTATAACTACATGTAATAGCAAAAAGAACAACTGCATAAGTTAGCCAACTTTAGAACCCCTTATGAAAACAAACTATCATAATCTGATAATGAATTTTAGAAGTATACTATACAAATATCACAGCAAAACTTCTAAATGTCACACAATTATTATACATTGAAGAATTATACCACAGAAAATTCAACACCACTGGACATAAAAAAATACTATAATGTTCGATAAGGTCAATATTAACTCACTACTGAGTACCAAAGACACACTATAAGTCCCTATAGGAATATTAGGGTGATTTGCTTGTTGGAACATTCCCAAAATGAATAAATGCTACATAAAACTCTCTCAAATTCCATACAGCTAGATGTGGATATCCTACATATTTGCTTATTATCAGAGAAAATTATACAAAACACTGTAGCCCTGCTGTCTCTCCAGTGGCGACTGTTCACAGAATCCTCCAAGAGGTTTAGATCTGACTGGGACCTGACTGCAGCACATATAGGCAGACATCCTGGCTAGTCTAGACCAGGTCTTTGACTATTTAATGTCACTCAGTTGGCTTATCTATTTAAAATACACTTAAGATTCTTTACCTATCATCAGTTCAACATGACGCAAGAGTACTTGCCTGATTAAAAGGAACATCCATCCCATTTCCTCCAGAGTGAAATTTCCCTCTTTTAAACTCAATTATTGGCTTGCAAGTGACTGGTTTACACAAAGACGTTTGTATGCATCTAGAAAATGGCACAGCTTTTTGATGTAATATGATTTCCTTGGGTTTAACACAGGCTAGGGATGTTTGTTTTCTTTCATCACTCACCATTGTGCTAAACTGAGGACTGCAGTACAATGAAGGGAGAGTATAGAGTGAATTTTGACTTTTCACTTAGCTTTTATGTACTTTTAACTGTATTTTGCACATGCACATTGTTTTATGTTGTGGGCAATTTTATGTTTGTCATGACGATCGTCTCCTTTAGTGGGGATGGGACACTCTTCTCTGTTGCAGCCCCACTTTGTGGTTTACGCTGATAAAATGGCTGGGTTTTTACATAAAAATCTTGACTTTAAATAAACATTAAAGACCTGATATAGTGCAAGAACAAAGCTCTGCAAGAATTTACAGACAGAAACAGGACAAATAAACAAAAACATAGGATCTCTGTCGTCTGGTATGAGCGCCGTCACATGCTGCGTGAGTAGAGTTTAACATAAGAGCAGATTATAGGGGTGTGATTGCTAGTGAGGGGAGCAAATAGATACTTAGTAATTGGCCCCTCGGTTCTCAGTAATCTGCTTGGAAGGTCAGGTCTCACATGCTCCTGTTTTCCGCTGAGGAGTTCAAATTTATACATACAGTACACATTGTGGTCTGCCTTTAGTGTATAAACCAAGGTTGCCTTACTTGAGTATAACAGTAACTATTCATGCCTGTGACTGTTTGTACTGAAACTTGCTTGCACAGCCACTTAACAGTGAAAAGTACACAAGAGAACAGCCATTGTGTAGGTAATGAGATTATAATTTCCCTGACCCTTGACCGAAACATGTCCGTTGTATAGCAGCTAGTTTAATGCACTTAACTTGAACATGCAGATTTGTCCGGATCAAATAATAATCATAACCTATTTTGAAATACCCTAACCCTAACCCAAATACCCTTTCAAGTGACACTTCATGTGGGCAGAAGTTGTCAGACTCAATTTTCATGTATTCTTTGTTCATTCTAATAGGGATCAAAACTGGAATCCTGTTGAAACGCCACAAGAGGCACCTAAACCAGTTCTGCAGTCGCCCACAAAGGTAGGGATAGAGCAAAAATCAGCAGTGCGTACGAAAATAAACATGTTTAAACACATAATCAAGGGTGAGTTCATGCATCAGTATGTTGCAGATACTACATGTATCTATTTTCTTCTTTTACTGAAGCGAAGACAGAATCCTTTCAACAGTGAACCCCTCGCACCTCACTCTTTTGAAGAAGAGGACAGCCAGTTATTGGACGGACCAGTGGAACAAACGCAGACACCTGGCGGGGGTGAGTGAGTTTATCAGCAGTATAAAACGCATACATTTATGTCATCTTGAGTGGCTTACTTTCTTTGCCCTGATCTATTGTAACAAATCATGTGTTATGTTTTTAATTGAGCGGACTGCTTGACGGACAAATGGTCAGAGCAGTTTCTTTGCAAACCAATGTAAGTCTGGTTATACCGATCCAACTGACATCCAGGTGTGTGGGCCGTCTGCGCTTCAGCTGTTTCTAGTTTGCCTGTAAACAGCATGCTGGCGTGAGCCGTTGTTGCATGGCGGTTCGAAAGCATGTACCTCGCCATTTCTAGCAAATGCAATATCTGACCTTCTCATAAAGTCTTATTTTTGTAGCGGTTTGTGAAATGGTATTTTTACAACGGTGCATTTTGGAAGAACTGATGAAATGCACTAATAATCAGTTCCTTAGTAATTAACAGTATTAACAGTGTTAAAATACCAGCCATTAGATTATGTGCATAGAATATTGTAATACCCCAGTTAAACAAAGCACTTAGTTTTTCTGCCAATATTTCAGTGTTTTCTTACAATCACTCTGAAATGAGCCAATGAGCTGGGACCAGTGAGGAGATTTTCCCAGGGGTTGTCAAAGTGAGGGGATATCCAAACGCATGAGGCTGCCAGACTAGCCAGGGGATTACACAGAAATACATTCCAAAGCCTTAATCTGTACTGCATGACTTGTGGCTGCTGAAAATATTTCACAGGCGCAATGAAAACAATGTTGTTGAAGGAGGAATGAAACGATAAGAAGGGAACAACAGAAGCAAATAGTAACAGACACAATAAGCCACAATCAGTTACCTAATCATATCCATCTAGAATTAAATTGTGTGTTTATTCACATTAATCTATGTGCATGCTGTAAGCAAGAGCCATAATTCACCTCACATAAGGCTCAGTGCCTACCTTCCCATCTCTGTTGCAATATGTAACTGAAATTACAATCAGCCTTATTAATGTGCCAGGCACAGAATTCCTCCAAACTTGTAACAATGAGGAGTATGTGTAAAGCACTTTTCAAGACACTCAAAGATACTTTACATCAACTCAAGCATAGAACAAATGCACTACAAATGAATAAAAAAATAATCTCAATAAAAGTCAAGTGAAAAGTAAAGTCACACATTAAACATTAAAAGCAATCTTAAAAAGCTTGGAGAGCATTTAAAAGTGGGAACAGGCCTGAGGTCCCTCAGTAGGACATTTCAGTGGCTGGGGGCTGCTGCACTGAAGGCCCAGGTGAACTCTGGCCTCAGCAGGCCTGAGACTGACAGTGGGAGATTTAAGTCCTGAGGAATGAGGGCATATATGATGAAGTAGAGCCCTAGAGGATCTAGAAGGTGATTCTGTGTTTGATAGGTAACCAGTGAAGTTGCTGAAAGACAGGAGTGATGAAATTGTCTGTACTTTTTATACATACATGAAAACACACAACTGATGCATTGTTGATTAAAATAGTCCTAGGTGTTTCTCAGTTTTGCATTATTTTTGTTTCTTTCAGAACCTTTATCATCATCTGACAGCTGCATTTCTTACGCTACTAACCTAACACAAGACCACCCTAAAGATAGCCCAGTCACCCAGAATGCACCTGTTCCCATGCCAGTGGCCAAAAAGAGAACAAGCATTAACAAATCTCAGGACTCTCTTATCGAGGTAGATGAGTCGGCAGGTAGACAGACTAACTCTGCTGCGCCAAGGGGCATCCTCAAGCACATGTCCAGCTCTAGCTCCGCAGACTCCCTCTACTCCTGCCTGAGCCTGCAGAGTCCAGTAAGTCTGGACTCTCCCTCTGAAAGCATTGCAGCCAGAGAGGCCAGAGACAGAGAAGCCCTGGGCTGGATAGACAGGAAGCAGGTGAGGTTCTGCTCTGCGATTGGCCGGAGCGGTGTGGAGTGGCAGGATGGGAAGGAGCTGGGAGAGCACAGTGTGCTGGACGTGGACTCGATCGCTCCCTATGAGGAGGAAAACTACACTGACCTTGTGAATGCAGGCTATACCGCTGCTGGCAAACGTAAGCCTTTACTCAAGCAGAGAGAAGTGGATTTAGATGAAGGTGATCTCAGTTGCGAAAGGGGGGAAAACCTCCAAAACCATGATGCTGGCCAACACCAGGTCCCTGGTGGTAAGAGTTTAATTTAAAACCAATCAGTCTGGTAAACAGTCAATCAACCAATCAAACAAACTAACAAGCAAGCAATCAATTACTTCAATATCTGGACCAATTACATGACAAAACAAAAACAAATGATTTAATTTTGCACTAACTTAAAACTTAATTAGATTTTAAAAAGCATATAGCTACATTCCTTGAAATAATAATTTTTCACAATTAACCCGCTTGTGCATGTTCTTGCATGGAGAATGTAAATGATGTGCATTTACTGCTGACAGAGACTGGTGAATAAGACAGCAAGGAAGGACCAGTTTTTATCTTGTATTAATACGACATACTGCACCTTGCTTTGGCATTATGGGTAATCTCTAACACATTTTTGATTCATTCATTCATAGGCTCTGACAAAGGTGAAACTGTAGTTTCATTTTTGTCAAAACCTGTCTGTGATTTTTCTATTAATATCTTATGTTACGTGTATGATATTTTCATCCATATATCACTGTGAAATTAAGTGTGATATTACATTCTAATCCCAAAAATAAATGACTGGGGCTCTTACAAAGTGCAGCCTAACAATCTGTTTGCCAATACCATTGGGCATTGAAAGCAGCAGGGAAAGGAATTAATTAAATATGTTGTCAGACACTCAGCCTATTGAATATAACTCCAATGTTAACTGTCACAGTTCATTTGACAGTGATATACTCAGAAAAAATCCTACATAAGTAACCTTGATTATATACTATGCAGTAGATATGATATAGCCTAAATGAGTGATCAAAGAGGTGTTTACTTTCTTTGCAGATCTCTGTGAGCACTGTCATACGGAGCTCCTTAACCCCCAAGTGTCCAACCTTGTTTCGGCTGAGCAGGAGTCAGGTAAGCCTGTTCCCCTGGAGACAGGGCCTGAAGAGGACTGTCACTCTCAGGCTAAGGCCACAGATTGGCTGACTGGACACACCATTCACCAGCCACAACCAAAGCTGCCCGAGCAATCCAGTGACAAACTTGGCATTTTTGTTGAGGCCACTTCAGACACCAAGCCATCAGGTAATGGCAGCTCAAAAAATTCATCTCACGCTGTTTCGCCAAAGCCTCGAAAAAGGCTGCTTGGAATATTTAGTAGAGGTGAAGCCAAAGAGAAAACTGCTGAATTACAGAATCCATACAAGGATGAGGCGAAGCTGTCTAAGCAGAAGGAACTGGATGACACCCTGAACCTCCATAGCTCCCAATCTGCTGCAAATATTACCGGGGACAATCAAATATGTATCAAACAAGACACTAGTGTCAAACAAGAAGCTAAACCCTCTGGAACAGCAGAGGTCAGAACACTACAACTTACGGCACTACAGCACACTCCATTTAAAGAAACCATGACCTTGTTAGATTCAAACTTAGACACTCAACAGGAGCCAACAGAGAGCAGAGACAGAGTTGCAAAGTTTCCAGAGAGATTATCCAACCTGAAAGCATTCTGGGAGAAAGAAAACAGTGGTCCCAAAATAATCTTCACCAGAGAACAGGCAAGGCATGAAGACATCCCCAAGACAGAAATAGAAGCCTCACATGGTCAGATTGACTTTGTTGTGGAAAGTATAAACAGTCACTTCCCACCTCAAACAGAGTTGACAGAGCACCGTAGAATTGAGGATAATGCTGTCCAGTCCCATGAGGAGATTTCCTCACCACAGACCGAAAGTAGCCTCTTATTAGATTTACCCAAAGAAGATGGCACATATAGAGCTAATCCAATCCTCATCTGTGAAGAGACAGATGACTCTTTAACAGGTTCAATAACAGATTCTCAGATTCCCGAGCCACAGGAAAACATCACCACTCCCGTATCTATCTCTCTGCCTTGCAACATCCCAGTGCAACAGGAGGATATCCCAGTTCCCCTTCCCAGGCAGTCCAGTCCGCAAAAGATTAGGCCCGCCAAGATCAGTGACCTTAAGTATTTCTGGGAGAAAGAGTGCCCAGGACCTAGGATAATTGCTGGAAGAGCTAAGGAGGCCTCAAGCAGTCCAATACATTCAAGTTCAAGTTCAGGCAAAACTATGCAGCACGATAACCAAGTAGCCACCTCTCACTCTGACCTGAGAGCATCCTTAAGTAGCAGAGAGAAGTCTGATGAAGAGGCGCAAAACTCTTCATGCAGAACCAAGTCTAATACTGTCTCAAACACAAAACATGTCACTGACAAGGGCTTTGTCAGTCAGAGTTCAGACAAAGCACAGTTGAGGAGTTCTGCCATTACTGGGGATGTAGAGTCAACATGTCAACAATTCAAGACTGAAATAATGTCGGTTTTGCCTGAAGAAAGGCCTCTCAGCCCTAGTAGATCCCAAAGTCCAAGATCGAAAGACTCAACAGATGATGAAGTCAGGAGAAGCCCGTCCAAAACCTGCCACCCCAAGGCCCTACCTAGAGAATCCTCCAGTCCCAAGGTATCCAGAATTGAAGGTTCCCCCTTGAAAACCTTTCCGATAGACATTGCCCCTCCATCTAAGGCCCATGAAGAACAATCAGGGAGGCCGATACCAGCAGCAAGACAGAGAAAAAGTCCCATACATGAAGCAAAGCAGTCAGCGCTGATGGACATTAAACCTAGCGCAGATATCATGTCCCGTACTCTACTTTTAGACTCTGTACAGTCACTCACCTCTTCTGCAAATGCGCAACAAGGTAGCCCAAGCTCTCCCAGTGGGCTACAATCCAGAAAAGCTTCAGAATCTGCTAATATTGGACCTGCACTTACCCAAAAAGATTCTGGTGAACAAAAACTACAAGGGTCATCAAAGAAGATGGGAACATTTACACGTCTTGCTAGATCTTTCATTCCTCAGGATTATCAGCACTACCTTGGGGCACCTGAGAAGGCTCATCTCCCTCCTTTTGACCAAGGAAAAGCTGTTGAAGAGTCTAATGTGAACCTTTTAGCTCCTGCTCCAGTGCTTGATGCAGTTCAAAGACCACAAAGTCCCCTCAGAGGCTTTGAGGGAAAACAGGGCAACAGTGCCACTGAGGCGAATCATTCTAGGATCAGTTCTTGGATTGTGCAAAATACTGACAGCAACTCCGGCCAAGACAGAACAACCTGGGCCTGGCCTCAATCTCGGGCAAGTTCAGGCAGTGAGCTTTTGAATTCTCTCTTCACTTGCGTTTCTTCTAGATATGATTTAGAAATAGAAAACACAGTGATAGTTTTGATTGTTGAGGCAAATCATGTCAACCGTATCAATGGGATCAGTATAGGCTTTGATTCTCTGCAGGGTTTCAAGGTTAACACATTAACATTACAGTAAGTATAATATCATTGAGAATTGGTATACGTGTTTGCCATCTCTTTGACAAATTCCTCCATTTCAAGATCCATTTCAAATTCTGACAATCCATTTATTCTGTTGTGCTCCTGATTGCCTCTTTATTTCCTGTTTGAGTGTATCTTTACAAAGTGAACTATAGTAAACTGTAAAGTAGAACTTGTCAGCTGTCTTTTAGCCAGTGTAAATAAGTTATAAATCACCCTTGCAGTTTTCTATTTAATATTCTATCCTAAAGTAATCATAGATCATTTTGATTTGCTAAAATTAAAATTTCGCTTTTTTTCTATTGGCCAAGACCAGCTTTTTTGGTTGAAGAGCCGTTGGTGTAGTAGTTATGTAGTTTGTAAAAGGCAAATACAAATCACAGTATAAAGATTCAAACTACTCTGATCAAGAATCAGGAATCATCAAGAATATAGCTATTAATTCACCACAATACAATTATCAGGGAAACTGGTGTGGGGTCATGTTTCTAGTCTTTAGTATGATATTACCATGTTTTCTACATCCTAAATACTGATTTACTAAGCATTCAACACTTGGAATGTTTGATCAAATTGGCAAGCATAGTTTCTAAATGCTTAGTGAATCAGACATTGTGCTACCTCTGTGTCGGATGTATTTTCCAGAGCTGATTTTGTTTCGTTTGTGGCAGGTAATGATGATGATTCTAGCCCCATCAGGTCAGCATTGAAGCGAACATCTTCAAGGCCGATGTCCTCGTCCAAAAGTCTGGAAAACATTACCTCGTACACAGCAAGTAAGAGAGCCCTCTCTGCTTCAACTACCGCACACTGGTTCATGCAAGCAGCTGATATTTATAGAACCTCATTGTACAACTAGTAGTTATAGTCAGCTGCAAAAATGATTTCTTTCTTTGTAATAAGATGTCTGAAGTTATTTTTATACTACTTTTATACTACTTTATATGGGAGTGGCATATAAAGAATACATTTTCATTGTCCTAATTTCTATTCCTAGGAGAAGAAAGGAGCAAAAGTATCCCAGGAGGACAATTGAATCTAAGTGTAGATGATGGTAAATATATGGTCCTACCATTTTGTATACACTTGTCAAGACATAAACGGACTGGGCTGTGAAATATCAGGATACATTTGTAGTTTATAACTACTCAATATATGCCATTGTAAGAGATATGTGTCTTATCTTTATTGCAGTTTCTGCATTGCCACCATCAGCCTCGTCTCTCTCTGACTCGGAGCAGATGAAAAAGATGAGTGTTTCAGTGCCTGTTTTTCAGCAGGAAGAGGTAAATCACTGTTAATTGACTGCTGTACATTTTACTCACAGCAAAAGTTTGACTTAAAGTAACCCTAATGTTCAGCATCTGCATTGAGTTGCTGAACTGATTCATTAATCAACTCATATGCAGTGTACCAGGTAATTTTTTATTTTGTTCCAAGAAAAAACATATATGAGCCTTTATTACTCACAAAATACCTAGCTGATTGGTCTGTTCTTTTGACTGATCTAGCTTTTCTCCTATAGCTGATTTTGATTTTTCCAATATGTGTAAATGTACTTTTACCTGTGAATCACTGCTTCCTTACTTTCCTCTCTAATTTTTAGATGGACAGTGACAGCGCTTCTGAGAATAACATGGGCTGGAGGAGAAACACTGGCAGCTCCACGTCTAACATAAGCATCTCCTCTGGCATGGCCTCCATGTCCTCCGTATGTCCACACACAACTCACCTGGATGCAATATGTTTCAGATAAATATACAATGCATTACAGCTCATGAGACACATCTGTATAAGGCTGAATTCACACTGCATGATATATGTTAGCAGATGTCTAGGGCCTAGACAATGTAGTCAGTCAGTCACATAACTTTTTGTATTCCAGTCAAGCTCTTGCACACATCTATAGATAGCTAACTAGCAAAATGTAGTTTGCCATTGATTATATCACTCTCTCATCCAAAAAGAAGCATTCTCCAAACACACAAACACACATTTTATCGATACCCACTAGTTTTAACTCTCCTCTCATTTTTATGATGTTTTTGCTTTTTAACTAGTGTTTTTGGTATGGATAGTGTTTTTGATATAAATGTATTGGAAGCTACATAGTGAATTTCAAAGCCTTCAAAGTATGGGTATGCAAAGTAGGCTGATTAGATCCTTAGGCACTATGAATGAAACTTTCTATTTTGCATTCACTCCAAATACATTATACACAGTCCTAAAATTGTCAATAACTGCTATAGGATTTTCTTATGCTGTAGAAAGATGGTAATGCTTTTTTTGTACAATTGTACAATAAAAAACGATTTAATCATTTTAAATTCTCTCTTCCGTTTTATAATGAATGCGCAGGTCAGCGGTAGCGTCACCAGCATTTACCATGCAGACTTTGGTGACATTGACGTCCAGGGCACCATCCAGTTTGCTGTGAACTACGTCCAGAAGCTCGGAGAGTTTCACATCTTCGTGGTCCACTGCAGGAATCTGGCCGTGGCCGAACCCAAGAAGAACCGCTCTGACCCGTAGGTGCTCAGTGCTTATGGTCGAAAGGGTTTAGGTAGAACAAAGCTGGACTCACCAACATTAGATCTTTTGCCTCTTTCATCTCTTTGGTATCCTTTGGTATAAAGCATCATATACTGATGTCACCTTATAGGATTTCTGGGTATTGAAGTTCACATTTTTCAACAGTTACCTCTCACTATATAATTATAATTAAATATAATTTTGTTTTCTTTTTTAGGTATGTGAAATGTTACCTTCTTCCTGACAGAACAAAGTTGGGAAAGAGAAAAACCAGTGTTAAAAAGAAGACTCTAAATCCCACCTACAATGAAATCCTCAGGGTAAGAATTCCATATGCAGTTTTTAGCAAACTTACTTATTATATCTGTTCCATATTTTTCAAACATTTTTGAAGTCCACTTCTCCTTTTTATAGTTTAAAATCATAATGGAGGTGCTGAAAACACAAAAACTGAACATCTCGGTGTGGCACCACGACACTTTTGGACGCAACAGCTTCCTTGGCGAGGTGGACTTGGATTTGTCAGAGTGGAACTTCAGCAACACACAGATACATGACTATGCCTTAAAAGCCAGGGTAAAGTGTCAATATTTCTACACATAGCCTGTGTATATTGGATAAGAAGTATGATGAGACAATGATTCCTTAATTCTCCCTGGTTCCTTTAGGTCCCAGCACTGATCTCAACAGCATCTCCTTCACACTCAATAGACAAAAGAGGACAGATGCGAGTAGCTCTTCGGTTCCTACCGCAGATATCCCACAGTGAGCGGATAACTCCTCTGTTTTTGCAACTTCTATCCTTTCTGTTTTAGTATTATTACCACTTACTATGATCTTACTCCATCCACAGGTAAGAGGACGTCCAAGATGGAGACTGGTGAGGTACAGATCTGGGTGAAAGACTGCAAGAACCTTCCACCAGTCAGAGGAGTCATTATTGACCCGTTTGTGAAATGGTAGGACATCCTGCATACTGCTTAAATGAAACCTTAAGTCTGATTTGACTCAAAGATCAAAACGGATACTACATTGTCCAATTCAGATATAATTTAGCTACATGACTTTCATTCTGCTGCAGCACCGTACTCCCTGACACGAGCCGGAAAAGCCGCCAGAAGACCCGGGTGGTGAAGAGGACGGCCAACCCGATGTTCAATCACACCATGGTGTACGACGGTTTCCGGCCGGAGGACCTCAGGGAGGCCTGCGTTGAGATCACAGTGTGGGACCACGACCGACTGAACAACCACTACATCGGGGGCCTCAGACTAGGTCTAGGCACAGGTGAGATACCACTGCTATTTGGGCATTATTCGCTTCAAGATGTCTCCACCTGTTCCCTGAATATTTTTTTGTCCCTGTGCTTGACCTCAGTTACACCTGGTATTAAAATGTGATCTGCATCTGTTTGCAACGTTTCTACCCACGGTAATGACAACTCTACCAATGGACAGATACTGTCTCACTGCATTTACACCTTGCTGAGATCCAATCTCTTTTGGAAGTGATCTGGCAGATCTGATCACATAAGATCATCAGATATCTAGATACAGATTCCATTTTATTACCAGGTGTCAATGGCCTCTTGGTTTCTCTTACATACTTTGTTAATCTGAAATCACTTAACGTCAATAATTCTGTAATAATAATATAATTTCTATGCCTTTTCGTTGCAGGTAAAAGTTATGGGGCAGAAGTGGCTTGGATGGATTCAACGACAGATGAAGCAAACTTATGGGAGAGGATGATGCAGTCTCAAGGCGAATGGGTGGAGGACGTTTTACCTCTGAGAATGTTGGTGATGGCAAAGAGCGTGTCAAAATGAGATGACATAAAATGTATCGATAAATGTATGGAAACTGTATGGAAACATAAAAAAATCCAAAATGTGGATGGATGTACAAATTATACACTTCAATTTGCAGATTGTTGAGTGGATGCATCAGCTTTAATGAGCAATGTGTATGTATCTCTATATTATAGCTGTTACAATGTAACTTATAGAAATAACTCACACACACTAGTTGGATTTTTATAGGGCCAACCACATATTAAATTTGTCACATCTCGTAAAAAGTTTACTATTTATTAAAAATATCAAAAAGGATACAATGTAGGACATGAGATAAAATCTAAGTTATGAAAAATACTCAAATTGCTTCAATCCAGAATTAAGATATTTTTTGATTTATGAGCACTGATGCTTTGTATATAGTCCTAATGTTCAATAATGTAATTACTGCAGCAAACTATTTTCTCTTCAATAAATAAGATATTAATGTGACTCGTGATTTCAAGACAAATAATGAGATGGAAAGAGTACTTCATTGAGGGTGTTGAGTCAGTGCTGGTTTTGTCAGAACCATAATAGGCCAAGAAATGAAAAAAAATCAGCTGTTCTTGGAGAAGACCTGATAGCAATTGTCTTTTTTTTTTTTTAAATATTGGTGTCTGATTGGTCTGTGAGCTCTGAGGTGGCCACTTTGGATGTCATTGAATATAGTTATTGTTGACTTTGTATGCAATCTGAAGATGAAGGCATGAATGGTGTATAACTACCCACTTCTGCTACCATAGCTATGCCATCATAAGATATATAGCTCTGTCTTGGTGATGAGATAGATTTCCACACTTTAGACCCCAACTCCTATCCTTTCTTTTCAGCCAGAGCCACTGGCTGCTCTTTTCAGATGCTTCAGATGCTTCCTTTGTGTCCCGCCATAATCCCTGATCCTCAATCCCAAACTCCAGGAGTAAACTAACAGTGGATGTGGTGACAAATCCACAGCATCCAAATACTTCAAAGGGTAGTATTGTTATTAAAGCCTAGTGTGCTTTCTGACTTATCAATTCAGAAACGAAGAAAAACAGCAATTTGCAAGGAAATAAAAAGATACTAATGCCTTTATGAAAAGGCAAAATGGAGAATTTCACAGCTACTGATTTTGTGTGACTGCTCTGCAAACTAAATAAAAACAGATGTGTGTCCTCAAACATGCCTATAGCAGCGGGCAGATGTCACCCCATTTCTATGGAATACAGCAGATTATTCACCTTTAAATTAATCAAGCAGTCAGAAGTGCTGTTACAAAGCAGGTTCATATACTCAGTTAAAAACATTAGAGGGTTCATCTGGTATCCCCACTTATTTCTAATATGGTGTATAAATACTGATATACCCCTGTATAAAATGTACTGTCTTCTTTGACCACTACAGTGCGCTCTCAGGCCATGAAATGACAACCTATAAAATTCTTATCAATTTCAATCATTCAGGATTAAGGCCAGACACCCTGCCATGATTTTGAAAGAAAATATTGTTCAAAACACTTAATTATATAAGCCAAATATGTCTGGGAACTAAGTCTGAGTAAACTATACAAATTTTGACTATTAGGCAATCTAGCTTCAGAGAAACAACTGAGGGATCACGTTTGCAAATGAAATTTACACCTGCACGTTTCCAAGTTGCTAGTACTTTTTATTACACCACAAAGAAAACCTAACAATCATGGATTTTGAACGTGGTTTTTAGCATAGAAATATGCAAAAAGTTGAGTGTGGGAGAGCCTACTTTTACCGATAAGCATGAAACTGATTTTCCGAATGGAGTTTGGCCTGACTTTCTCTTCAGCACGGGAGCAGCACGTAATATTAGGCTATTAGCGAAGCTGACCATCTTTATATTTCTGTTGAAACATATATTTACTATGAACTTTGATAGTGGCTGTATATGTACTAAAAGACAGTGTGTGTATAGCCTACAGCAATTCAAGCTTCACCTTGACACTCACACGGTAATATTTCTGCTACAAACAAGCAATGTTGTTGTGTTGTGCTCAGGGGGCAGCCATGTAAAAACACGTGTGTCTGATGCTGCCTTCAAGTACTCCTTGTATGCTACTACTTTTCGACGCATTCAAGTGCTTTTGGCTGGAAATATTATCAAAATAGACCCTGTAACAAAAGTAGTTTTATTTAAAATGCGTGATAATATTGCGTGACAACAACAGCAACAATAACATTAATAATAATACTAACAACAACAACAACAGAAATAGCATAATAATAATAATAATAATAATAATAATAACAATAATAATAATAATTATTATTATTATTACTATAATTATAACAATAATTATAATAACAATAATTATAATAATAATAATAATAATGTACCAACCAACTTGGCAACTAGGGCATCACAGAAAACCTTAACTTTCGCAATCATATTGTTTGGTCGTTCATTTGCGCTCAAACCAGAGATTTCATATTTCTGACAGCACTTAAAGGTAGCAATATTTCACCTCTCACCTTCTCACAGGTTTAACACTTTATTATTGGTTGATACGCCCTGATGCGACAAGAAATACCGCTATGCGATTGGTTCTCGTATCCTGTCAATCAAGACGAGAACCAGCTAACCAGCGACCAGCCTCTGCGTTGCTAAGGTAAGTTAAAACAGCTGCATCAAGCTAACCAGAGTTTGCCATGAAAACACTGAAAGTCAGGCGATTTTGCCTTCAAAATAAAATTATGAAGTTGACCACTTTTGAAAAAAAGAAGAATTAACTACTGGGGCGATAAAATCAACAAAAGCGTTTCGAAGTACTCAGTGGAATCATTAGATTACAAATTGTGTAAATCTATAGCTGAAAAATAGATATTAAACAGATTATCTTACGTGAAAACATATGGTCGTGAATAAGGGATTTATTTTGAAAGTTAAAAGCGGAAGTTGCATTGTTTATTTTGGCTAGCTTGATTCTGGCAGTTAAAACTGCTGGTGATGCTGTCACTTCATATGGCTAACGCTACTGTACTGTAGTTAAGGAGTAAAAATGTGGCAGTGCGAGGATTCAAGCGGACAGTGCTGTTTTTTATCAGGGGAAATGTCCGACAAATCCACACCAATTCACGGAATATGTAAATAGATGGAGACATTTGAGAGCCATGCGTTTTCACCCACAGTTGGCAGGCAGGTATTTTCCTACAGCCAGGCGTCGCACTGGGAAAGCATCCTTTCATTTGGCACTGCTGTATGGTGATTTAGCATGATAGCTAGCTAACTAATGGGCATCATGCGTGTTCATTTTTGTGCGTAGAAGTAACGTTAACTGGCAACGGTAGAGTTTTTTTTTATTTCTTAAATTGTCATAACCCGCCTCATGGGGGGTAAAAACGCAGCCCTGCATAAGTCAAAACCACCAGACATAAACTCTGAAATGACTGGCTGTTGTTAGCTGACATTACCTGAACCGTTGTCTAAAGCAAACACTGGGACAATTCTTTCTTCGTTGAGTGTAACGTTAATTTAATTTTTCTTGTAGGCAGAATTTGGCCCCTTTGAAGTGTGGTGCGCCATATATCTTCTATTTTTGCATGTACCCAGGTAACTGAAACTTCAGGTAGGCGGTTTCAGGCACCTAAGCAGGATAATTCACCTGGAAATGTCCTAGAGATAGAGGAACGAAGCCTCAGGACCGTCACAACTACCTGGTTTTGTGTTACTGTGGATGGGGCAGAGACTCATAACCCAGACCAGCCCTTGGACCTATCAACACACCTTATTCACATGGAGCACCCAACCAGCTGCCGCCCACTTCTGAGTGGACTATGAGGACTTTACGGCTTAGTTGTGCACCCATAGGTCTCCAGCTGTGTGTTATAACGCCCCTTTATGTCTGTAAATTGCTTTTTGGACCAGCAATGAATCAGACACGACGAGGCATTTCCATGGTCTACCGACTCTTCAGCCACAGGATGCATTGTTGAAGTGGAACCAGACAGAAGCAATGCACAGCTCCATGGGCAATACATGGTGTCCGTAGTTTAAATCAGGGGTTCCTGAACTTTTTCACATCAAGGACCCTCCAAATAGATAGGCATTAGACCACAGAGCCCACATCTGATGAGATTTTGTCCCAAGGAACCCCCGTCTGAGAAGATTATTCTTGTTAGATATGACTTGGTGCTTCTAACTGTCTATACTGTCAGTGGGGACAGTGACATCCATGATCAAAACAGTCATTCCTGTACATTCTTTCATTGTACTAACTTCTACGTAGTGAAATAGTAGTGAAATTAAACTCTTCCTCATTTTGTTGGGGGGCCGACCCACTGGAAACCCTCTCAAGGACCCCTGGTGGTCCCTGGACCCCACTTTGGGCACCACTGCTCCTCCCTGTCAGCAGACGGATCGAGCTCTTGCAGTAGGATTTATTTGATCGAAAACCTTGTGTTTTTTTGTGTGCTGTCCCATCAGAATGAACTTTTCCACCATGCACTGAAGACTGAACTGGACACCTCAGCACAAGTGGAGTTCACACAGAGTCAGTCATGCCTGTTAGAAAGAAAGGTGAGTTGTAGTTCAATTAAATTACAGTAAGTTGCCCCTGATGTCACTCTCTGGACCTGCTCCATTGAAGATGAATGGAAGGCCAACTTTTCAGACTCGGTGACAGTAAGCAGGGTGTTTTTTTGGGTGCATTTGGCGGTTTGGTAATGCTGGCATAATCACAAAGTAATGCTAATTTGTCTTTAAAAGCAAGAACAAACATGCTATGAATCCACAGAGTTGGTCAGCCTGTCATTGTCAGTGAAGCGGCTCCAGAAAGGGACATCAGGGATTAGCCTTGGTTCTCTGGTATCTGGCTTTAGGAGAGAGCTGATAATGTTCACAAGTACTTACTGACATGTGCAAGTACGCAGGAATGAATCATTTTTGGGTAGGCCTAGGTTTTCCCTTGCAGGTCCACCAGGTCCACCAGCCCCAGACTGTGTGTAAATTCCCCTTTCTGAAATGGTGTGAGCAATACCAGGAGACTGTTATCTTTATATTATGGTGAGACCAGGGTTGTAGTGAAGGGCAAACCTACCTAAACTTAGTTTACTTACCATTTTATTTACAGAATAGAGTATTTCACCTTTTTAGGGCTGATGTAAACTTTTAAGACATAAATTCAGTGTAGGCCTACTCCATGCTTTTCTGAAAACATAATAGATTTTTGCTCATATTGGCAGTTTGCCTTATGATGATCACCAACTGGAGGTCATAGTTAACCCACCTTTTTATTTGCCATTACATCACTGAGTGATTCCTTTTTCCTCCTATTTCTGAGATCATCACCAAGCAGTACTGCTTAATCTGATTTTAAAAATTAAACCTCTAGTTTCAATGATGTTTCTGTTGTGAGCTGTGAAAGCGACTAGGCTTCTTTCGAGCCTAATTTGCTAACTTGTCACTCAGTTCTTGTAAGAGCTATACTAGTGGTCATATCAGCTACAGAAACATGCAGGCTAGTGGATAATACAACTTGTGAAATGCTGGGATTTCCAAGTCATCTAGAGTAGCCCAGGCTAAACACTGTCTTATCTGCCCCCCCCCTGCAGACACAGCCAGGGCCTTGGGGCTTTTGGAGGAGTACTGCACTAAACTGAGGAGGCCAGAGGAGCAGCAGCTAAAAACTGCCATTCAGAGAGTGATGATGATCTTCAAAAGCAACCTGTTTGAAGCACTTCTTGGTAAGTCGGTCCATCCCGGCCAAGCTATCTGTATGTCTGTTGAGTCTTTCAAGTTCATGATTCAGGACTGGGCATGAAAAATATGAATTTGAAAGCCATTTCAAATATTTGGAGTACTAAAGGTGCGCATGACAACTGCATTGACCAAGTCTGTTAAGTAATGAGGTTTGCTTCCAGTGTGGGATGATGTGTGAAATCGTATTATAGAGAGCAGATAGAGAGGATCATACCATGCCTGCAGTCTTCCTATAATGCAACAACAGTTTGACCCATACAGCCTTATGGTCATAGAGGTCAGGAAGTACATGTGGAGGAATCATACGCTTACTCTTATATCTCCATCTAGTTGTTTATTGTCATATTTGTCAACCTGCATTTCACTTTTTCAGAGTAGCACATTTTCAGGTTTCAGGCTTTTTTTGTGTGAAATTAGTTATTTTTAACTCTGCCGATTTAGCAGTACTTGCTTCAGAGTGCCTCCGTTATTTTTAACGTGCTCCATGTAGTCTACTCCTCCCTTGTGGAGTGTCTGTTGGATTCAAAAATAAAAAGTGTTAGATGACACGTGGATTTATGAGAAATGTTGTAGTAGAGGTTGCAGTTGAAGACAAACACTAAATCTAAGACGAATCTGGACCAGAACCTCTGCCTGAGAAAAACAGAAGTCTAACTATATGAAAATGACTCTAAACTCAGCATATGAAAATTAGTCTTACTCTCATTCAAAGTGCATTCTTTTCTTTTTTTAAGTGGGATTGATACTCATGGGATACTTGGGGTCACTGATACTTAACGCAGAGTAAGAGTTGTCTTGGACAATATATAGCATTAATTGTCAGACATCTTTACTCAGGTTATAGTCTACAGTAAGTTACCTGAATGGATGAGTAAAAAAGTGACTCAAAAAATCACAATCCTAAACAGGCAGGATCAGAATGAGTGAGTGTTAGTGATGATTTATTAACATTTATAAAAATGTCGGTACTTTGCAATGTAAAGTTTTCTTTCTCAACCCCATCATTCCCAGAGAACACAGGCTCTCTCACTGGTACACACAGTCACCTCTGACAGGGAAGAGAGCTGAACTCTGAGTTGAGTATTAGATATTATGAGTTACATAGTTTATAGACCTTGACTAAACTGGTAGCTGTTATAACCTATAGCTTGCACCATGACATGTAAGTGACATGAAGGATACAGAGAGGTTTCGGCATTTGAGATTAACCAGCTGTGGCAAGCAAAGTTGTACACAAATGACTAACTTTTCTTGTATTCTTTTGCCAGTTGAGGATGGTATCAATCTTGTCAGTTGTTACTTGCCAACAAGCTGGGTGTTAGCAAAATGTTAGCAAACTGCTTGGCCGTTTAGTACAGTTTCAAGACAAACTAGATGACACTCAACAGAGCACATACCTCCTCCAATGCTATGCAATTGTCAAGATATGGCAGTTCCTTAAGCATTTCTTCCATGCTCCATTACCAACTTGTTTCACATTAGGAGATGCACACATTTTCATGACTGGACCTGATATGGGACATGAGATATGCCTGTTAAAATTCTAGCCACTGTAAAGTATTTAGCTGATTATCGCAACATCAGGTGGCCAATCAGCACTATATATGTTCAGTGGCCATTAGGACTGCTCTTCTCCCACTGGGCCAAGTTTTGGAGAAATTGGCTGGGTAGTTAAACAGGAACTGAACTCTCCAGTGCCCCGATGTTGTTTGATTGGGCCAATAATAGAGAATTTTCCACTTCTTATGTCTGCTGATAGGCGCATAAAGTTTGATGGTGTTACCTGAATCCATTTGGAAGTTAGTTGCCTAATAGAGAGAAGCCACAGCTGTCTTTAGCCAATTCGTGTGGAAAGTTAATCACTTATATACCTTTAGTTATATACCTTTTTGTGAGAAACGCCCACCGCCACGCCCCCCTTTGGTCAGTTGGTCAGAAAAGTCAGTTCTTCCTTGCCCATGACCAAGCTTTCCACAAAGTTTTGTGCAAATCCTTTCATAACTTCATGAGATATCCTGCATATCCTATACAGATAACTTAACAGACGGAATTGGGTGAAAAAGTAACCTCCATCCAACTCTGTTGGCAGAATAATAACCACAATATGTGAGAAAATACAGATTTGTGGCAAAAGTGTCCTTAATTTCCTTTTTTTTTTTTTTTAATTCAATAATGTTCATGTCCTAAAAGCACCTTACTTCCCCTGGACATTGCCGTCCCACCACCGACCCTCCCACCCCCCCCGAAGGCCCTGCTGTGCTAAGCCCTGTTCATAATGCACCACACTGCAGCCCTGATTGCAGAGTGCACTTACCTAGCAGACCAGCCAGATGAGTGGTCATGCTATAGGGCTCCATTCAGACGCTGTGGGTCAACCCCATGGTCTCCACTCCACTCATTAAGGATTTTGACTGCCTTTCTTTCCGTCTATGGTTTTGTAATTGTTATTTTCTAAGCCACAGAGACCTAAACTAACCCCTGTGCCACGGAAATTGATTCCATTATCCTTTACATTGGTGACAGTGATTAAAGGGCAGCTGGAATATTGGCCTAAACTGGTAGCACAGCATGTGGACAAACCTTTCAGTGAATGAGCTGGGCCCATGTGCGTAACTGGCAGCAGCTCTTTGCAAAGCTGTTGGAGTTTGGTGAGGAGTCAAGCTGTTTCAAGTTGAAATATTTCTGTTATGCAGTGAAGCTTATACAGTGGCTGTAAAAATTCTTCATCCAATGACTTTTTACTCCTGTTGTGCCAAAAAGGGATTTCAAAATGCATTATCTGGAATTTTTTGTTGGACTTGTACTCTAAGTAGCCTAGTCTAGCCTATCCTATCTAGTCTAGCCTATCCTATCCTATCCCAGCCTATCTTGAACGTGCTGATTAAAGAGGAGACCACTGTCAAACATCAGGGCTTTCGTGCCACAATCCAAACTTTCCACCCAAGGTATACTTTATCCCCCAGAGTGTTCTTCACTAAGATGCTGGAGAAGAAATGTGAAGCAATATTTCACAAAGTCAAACTTACAGTCACAGCAACCAACAGCAATGCCACTCTTATAGCAGGTGCATGGCCCTGTAGTACCACCGAGGCATACTTTGGCACCGGCCTGTCACTTTATTAGTGATGACCACTTACGGCCTAACTGCCATGCAGGACACACTGCAGCAAATATTGGAGCTCGGATTGAAGTGGCAGCTGAAATGTTTGGCAAGGAGTGGGAGAGATGGGGCAGTCCCGCAGCAGTATGCCAGTGTAACCCAAGACGCAGACGGTGTCACCGCTTCAGAGAGGAAGTCACTGTATTCTCTACTTGACTCTTTGCTTGGGTCAGAAGCAGACAGTGAGGATGACAGTGGAGAGAAGGATAACATCAGCCAAGTGGTGGGAAACAGGATACTAATGTACTTATCGTGAAGACTGTGAACCCACTCGAGCGGGGGAAGGCAAATGAGGCGAGGTTGCCCACACTGGCCACACCAGCTGCCACATCGACCCCGTCTGAGCTGCAAGGGAACCTCAGCAAGAGCAGATCCACCCTGGCATGTAGAAATGCTGATGCTCCTCTTGTAGCAAGTGAAACTCCTCAAGAACATATGTGAACGTAAATTTAGACGGTCAAATAAGTTCCGGATGATGTCTTGAATGGTTCTACATCAGCCCATCTAAGTCTGTGGAGTTGGCATGGATTTTAGCAAAGGCAGTGGGTATTCTGATATTTTCTACACGATAAATTAGGAAAAAACTTCAGTCAACTTGAATAGATATTCAAGTGCAGGTGTGTTTTTTTTTGGTAAACTAGTTGATTAATGGATTAATCAACAGTATAATTGCCAGATTATAAAATAATCATAAATTGCCGTCTTTAAACATAATCAAAAGTTGCTTCATGTATGTTTTATCATAAACATGAATGAGTGACCGGGCCTTAGTGTTCATTACGTATTTTATGTTATGTTTTATTATTTAACCGTGTTTTTAATTTATGACAGGCATTGTTTGATTCATTATTATCAGTCATTATTATTGACTCACCAACATTAGATCTTTTGCCTCTTTGGTATTCTTTGGTATAAAGCTTCACAGACTGGCCGGGTTGGTAAACATGAGTGTGCTGTGTGCAGTTTATTGACATCACCTTACAGGATTTCTGGGAATTTAAGTTAAAAATGTTCAAACAGTTCCGTACAGTTTTATCTAGATATTTAAATAGTCAAAACAGCTTTGACAGTTTGTAGATCTCAGATTACGCCTCTGAGTAGGGAGTTTAAAGCCGGGTAATATAAGCTGTGGAAAAACTATTTATTGCTCTCAGCCGAAAGACATTACCTTGGTTTTAGCTTCTACAAAATATAGCAGCAAGACTTTTGACCAGAACCTTTTAAAACCTTTTGAACAGATGTTCAACCTTAGATCAGGTCAGGTATCTCTTAACTGTTCCAAAGGCCACATTTAAAATGGACAGTGATTCGATTTTTTCAGTAGTGGCCTCCAGATGACTTTAGGTTTGGCAGTTTTTGTATTTTCTTTTGCCCTTTTTGTGCACACACAATGGATATCAAAAACCTATACACTATCAGATTATCTAGTCTTTATTGTCTTAAAGGATAAGGCTGGTGTTTTTTAATGCGTTGCTTACCGTTAACAAATCCTATGAAAATAACAAAATCAGCAATGATTTTGTTTTGCCAACAAGTCTCGTCCATGTAGCCGGTGCCCAATGAAGCCATGTCCCAGCAGCCATAGAACTCCATTGTATTAAAAAAACGATTAAAAACACGTCAGAGAGCCATGCCATCATCGCAATGCACCGGGCCAGCCGACTTTTTCCTCAAACAACTTAATAAGCCGGCTGTAAACACATTTGCGATTTCAGGAAAGTAGTTCCGTAGCACCGAAAATAGTCCCTAATTTGTTCCTTTGAATTTGATTTGGTAATAACTACAATAGCTTGACTTTTCGTGGTAACAGTTAGCGATTTTTAAAATTGAAACTATGTCTTTGTGAGCTGTATTTCAAGGTTTTTAGCTTACAATTGGAGCCAATGACTTACGAGTTGACGGCTAAAAACGGTACGTGGGAAGTCAGAAAGTAACGGGAGTAGAGAAAACGCATTGTTGATTTTGTTATTTTCATAGGTTTGTTGACGGCAAGCAATGCATTAAAAAACACCGGCCTTATCCTTTAAGGCCTGAGATGAAAACCGATTAAATCAGCTGTTTTTTGCTTTCATTCGGATATAACAACTTTTAATATAACTGTCAAAATCAAGGTAAAAACAAAAAGCTGCTCATTTCTGACATGGAAAACTAAAACACCTCTGTATGTACACCCTTCAGTTAATACTCGTAACTTCTGTTGCTTTGATAACTAAAGTAAGTGTGTTTGGATAAGTCTTTACCAGCTTTTCACATCTGGATGTAGGAATTTTCTCCAATCCTTCACTGCAGAAGAGTTCATGGCTCATTCAGATTGCAAGTGGACCTCCTATGCAACTCCTCTTTAAGTCAGTCCACAGATTTTCTGTAGGATTGAGGTCTGGGCTTGGACTGGGTCATTGCAGGACACTGATCTTCCTTTTGTAGCCATTCATTACTTGGTTGCTTTGAGTGTGTGCTTCAGATTGTTGTCATGATGAATGATGAGTGTGGCGGGAATGAGAGGCAGAGGGCGAGGTTCTGGGGAAACAATGGGCACGCAGGCTGATTTCATCAGTGGTCAAACAAGCAGGTAAGTGTTTTATGAGGTGGCTGAAAGCTGGGAACCCTGGGGCGGGTGGTAAGAAGAGGGAGCGGCGTGTGTTTTCGGGGGAGGTCACTGAGCGCGCGGGGGTCCGATCGGGGCTCTGGCAGTCTCGTTTCACCCGCTGTAATCTGGAGGAGGAAGCAAAAGGCGTGTGTGAGTCGAGCGTAATGCTGCTCACACTTCACCCTCAGACTGCCAGAGCCTCTTCTTTTTTGGCAGCGGTTCTGAGGCTTGATGAGCTCCAGGTGTGCCTCATTATCCGCCCCCAGCCGCGCCTCCTCCGGACTCCGCCTCGTCAGGGTGGGGCTGCTGTGGAGATTGGGCGTGGCGGAGCGATGCTGCAGCGTCGTTTTTGGTGATGGTTTTGCGGCATTGGCTCTACGCCAAGCTTATCTTTTGGAATTAAGTCCAAAACATTCTACCTTGGTTTCATCAGACCACAAGACATTTTCACATGAGGCGTGGAAGATTGACTGTTTCTTCTTGTATAATGAAGACAGAACTGAGTGTATTTACCGTGTTTACTGAGAAGTGGCCGTCTTTCCACAGTACCCCACAGCCCAGAATTATGGAGAACATAATGGTTAATGGTTGTTATATGCATTGATTGGTCAGACATACTGCAGTTGTTTTTGAAGTTGTGTTCCAGTTTGATAGACTTTGAGAGTACTTTGCTTCAAATGAGGGCGAAAAATAAATTTGTTTTCCAAATAATAAATAGTCACTGTGTGGACAGGCTCCATTAGGACTCCTTTTTTAATTTAATTGGTGGATTAGCCTACATAACATTTCTAATCTTTCTCTTCGTGCACTTTGAATGCTTACATAACGTCCTGCAACAGATGTTCTCTAGGAACATAGTCATATCTTGCACTTGTGATGCTGTGCAAAAAAAAAAAAAAAAATACAAAATTCCATGCTGGACCACAAGCTGTCATTAGAAAGCAATATTGATGAGTAAGTATCTGCTGACCAATACAATATAGACTGAGCCATTTGGACTATTTGACATTTTAAAAGTTTAAGTATTAGACAACATTGATCAGACATCATCATGTCTTATCACGATATTGAGCTTTAGCAATAAGAAGCAGTGACAGATGTTTACTGAAGTTATAGGTTTGTAATAATCAATATAACTGAGAGAAACAGGGAGGGACACAATTCCCTAGAGATTAATTTCCATGGATGGCGGTTTGATTTTCATTAATCAACACTCGGCTTATAGTGTGCATGCATTGTCATCATGCACACTTCTTACCAGTGAGTGAACTCAATCAGTTGTGATGGACCCTGGGCATCTTACAGATTTCTCAGACAATCATGAGGAACAATAGCTCCAGCAGTGCAATCAAACAGAGTTACAACTCCGCGATGGAACAAATGCCTCCTGAAATAGATGTAATCATCTTACAAAGCATTAGGTGCTGTCTAATCTGTCCAGTGGCGTGGGCGCCCCAGCTAAACCCCATCGCTGCAGAGTGGATTCATGTGTGGATTAACCCATTCATCATCCCCACTACTCCCAGTGCAAGGCTGCACAGTCACTCATCTGCACAGTTGAAGGACTTACTGATCTGCTTCCACTTCTAGCCTCATACTTCCTTTGATTCAAGGGGAAATCACTCTGTAATTTATCCTGACATCTGTCACAGTGCTGTCAAGATTGTTAGACTCGTCAATAATTGTTCATATTTTTCCCAATAAAAATGTCTCAATCCTGAAAATGAAGATGACATTGTTACAGTTATCTATAGTTATCTATCCTTTTACTAACATATTGTCAATATTGGCCCAATTTTCATGAATTTGTTTGAAGTGCATACGCAAACCAGTGGTACTGACATATATGACACTATGAAGACTGTAATCAGTCTTCATAGTGATTGTGTACGTCCACATTGCGATTTAAGTGATTAGATGATAGGCTTCACTCAAATTATTACAACACAGTAGATGGACTAGATTTTATGGCATTTTGCCAGACAGATACAGATGTATACATTTTTGGCATTTGTGGCATCACTCAATGAGATTTTTGAAAGTGGTTTTCTGCCCAGGGTGGTTAGATGCTAATAAACATGACATATTTGATGTTTGATAAGTTTTGTCCATATAAGCATGAGGGTAATTTGTCTAATCATGTTGCAGGAGATGATTAAATTTATATTTTTCAAAAATTCAATATGGCAGAAAATCTATTCATGTGGAATTTTTATGACCTGGAGGCCAATTTGTAGAGCAAAGACTACTGGATATGTGCCAAGCTTCAAGTCTGTAGGGCGTTTCAGATGTGTTCTTTAAATGATAGTTTTTGTGTTATGAAGGTTTTTTTTCTTCTGTGGAATAGCCCCCAAAACACCAAGCCCCAAACACATTGTTATGGAGTCAATTCTACCATGTTCAACTATGTGATGCATGCCAGTAGATGCCAGATTGCTAGATGCCTGCCAATCCCAACTGCTGGTTACACCACATCTCTCGTATGCTGTACATATACAAGTGTAAGCCACCATATTCCAAACTACCACCAGCTCAATTTTTACCATGCTGAAATTACAGTGCACATACAGAAGACCCCTGTTTGCATTTTAAATGGACATAGATGCACTTTTGAACTTGAACAGTCTCCAGGTGCAACTACAGGTGCAAGATAACCACAGCCTGTTACTGAAACTCTGACAAACAGTGGGCTGAAGTAGTGCACAGCAGGCAATTATGTAAGCTAGCAGACAAATATGAAGAGATGAAGTGCCCTCGTCTGGCCAGTCGAGTTAAGGTTTGTGCCACTGCTCACCACTATTATGATGCAAGGTATCTGCCATGTGGTATCAGGTGGTAATTTGCACCATGGCAGGAAGAGAAAAAATAAAGATAGCCAAAAGTGGTGATTCTACCACACAAGCCTATATGAACTGGCAAGTAAGATAAGAAACATCCATTGAATGAGACTGTGACAGTTATAACATGCCAGTGCCATCAGCTACTGTGAATAAAAAGGTTGATTTCCACTCTACTTGTCTTGAGCTTATGTGTAACACAACAAAGTCTTGCCCCAATTGATGAGCCTCACCACACACTGCATTCAAAAGTTTCTGAGTGGATTTTAGATGTTTTAGATTCTTATCAGTGCAGTTACTACTTTGGCAAAAACTGATGAGACAGTACAAGGAAGTATATTGAAATAACAGGCACTTCAAAAGCATCAAATTAACCTACAATGAATGTTTTGGTCTTTGTTTTTTCCTCTGTTGAGGCACAAAGTGATAGGGAACCAGGGAAAGGACAATCTGACTGGATGCTGACTGACAGTGTTGCCCTACAGTTAAGCTGCAGTCAGCTTTTTCAAGGCAAAAACTTGGTTTATGTTTTTGTGGTCACATCCGCTGAGTTTCCTTTGTTTGCTCTTCTGACTTCTGGTGATTTAGATGCTCAAGTTGTTGGCGGTTTGCACGTGGTCAGTTGGGCCTCCCGTGGGCATTTTTCAGATTCCCTTGTAAACCGTTTGGGTGTCACTTCACCTCTTTTTCATTCTCTTTTTGAGAGACATGTGTTTTGTTGGTAGAGCAATACATTTCTCTGGTTGTTTCTGTCAGTCAAGTTGGGGGAAGCTGGTGTTGTCAGTTGTTCCATTAACTGAGTCCTCATTGTCTCTGTTCAAACTTTAAAAGTTTATTAAGTTTGTACATAGAATCATGAAGTTGATTCTGTAGTCAGCTCACACAGGATCACACATGGTTGGGAAGAATTGATAGATGTTCCTAACTCATGGATTTCTTTGTTTATGATATACATTAGCTATTCATGCATGCATACATTTTCCCAATTCAAACTGCTTTATACAATGTTGGGTAATAAATGCTTAGATAGATAGATAGATGCTTAATACCTGTGTTGTAGAGCAGCATGTAGATTTTGTAAAGATGAAATAGAAACACTGAACTATCTACTCTGGTGCTGCCTCCTAGTAGGTTCAGTCAGGATTTTGTAAAAATAATTGTTTAAAACATAATTATGCTATTAGGTAAAGTTTTATGGGCACTAAATGAAAAGATTAAAACTGGAGCATTGGAAAAACATCGCCTGGTCTGATGAATTCCGGTTCCTGCTGTTTCACACTGATGGGAGGACTAGGGTATGGAGAAAACCACAGGAGCCTTTACAGTTGTAATGGTAAAAATAATAGCATAAAAGACATTACATTGTGTAAAAGCAAGTCTATAAAAATTGGAAGTGAGTTAGAATATGGTACTGATTGTGCTAGTCTCTGCTGCACAGACAGGTCGCTCCAGAGCTTTCGGGTCCTGATGGCAAAATCCCGGTCACTTTACCTGCCGAATAGTTAGGCCTACAGTGAATTGTTATTTTTAGGCTCTGTTTAACATTGTTGAAGTGTAAGTTGTACTGCACACACACCATCTCAACCCCTCAACCAGTTGAAATACATCTTAAACTTCACCAAGTTTCATAAAGATTGGACAAACTATAATTGAACTTTTTGGTTTACTGAAGAGGATAAATATGTTGGAAGTGATTTTTCCATCGGGCTTTCACTCCCCTTCCACCGTCTGCCATTGCGAGAAAGGTTGAAAGCGTTAGTTCCGTTTGTGCTGGAAGAGCAGCGCCCTCTTCCTGTTTTGTGCTGTAAATTTCCCGCCAAATCTGACGGTTTCCCGCCAAATCTGACCCGGTGACACACAATACAAGATTACAGTGTAGAACCTGTTAAAGGCTGACAATCTTCTCGCTGATGGTCTCATTAGTTTCTGATACTTCTACTAATGTGTCAAAAAATGTGGTAATGATTTATTAATGTTAAAATGCTACATATAGCATGGTTAAATACATGTAACATTCCCTAAACAGTCAATTGATCACTATTGATCTCAGCAGCATTTTGACCGACTATGCTTTGTCTAAACTGTGCTCACTTGGCTGTTCAAGTTCTTACTGCATGTGCTCACATGAATGGATGGGCAGCACAGGCAAGTTTCAGAGGGTCCTGATCCATAACCGTTGTCTGCCAATATGCCACATAAAGGCTTTTAATGAGCTCAATCTGCCATTGTCTGATGAACAAGGCTGGGCAGTCCTTTTTAATAGGACCCATGTCTTGCTGCTCTCCCGTCCGAGAGAGATCCTCTCCTGGGAGGCTTCATTTGTTCCAATCTACTCTCAGCGTTAATTGAATCTTTCTCAGGCAGACTCTCTTAACACCAGTGGGAGTTAATATTGGCCTGCAGCAAAAGGGAGGGAAAAATGACGCTTAGAAGTACTAAGTCAGTACAATAGTTGAAGTTGTTTGATAGAGAAGTTGTCTCCTTTCTGCATTTTATTCACATGAACTCAACTGTTCTGTAAAGTAATAGCATACACAGCTTTCAAATGTACACATTGTATATTTTATGCATGTGGTATTTTTTCCAAGTCCAATCAAAATAGCTGGTTTACTTTAACATTGTACACTCCTTTGTCATAGCAGTTGATGTTGACTCTCACCAACTTTTTGGAAAATAAGATCTTTGAGCAACTGCTGAGCTTTGAGAAGATGGATAACAACTCTTTGTGTGTTTTGTATGTAGTACTCTCTTTTGCTTTTGACCTAAAGCATGCTTGTACTATCCGCTAAACAAACCAAACAATAACCGGACACATGAAGGTTAGGCTGCTACCAACTTTACCATCATATAACGATAAGGTGTTCAAAGAGCTTATTAGCCAAAAAAAATCAATGTAATCTATTCCTTTAATGTTACGGTTTAGCCTAGTTGGCATTTTTCATGTTCAACTTGGTATGCATCTCTTACTATAATAAACCATGTCAAAGGTTATCAGTGCCATCGGTAGGCTTTAAGGGTTTCATGTGTACTTAATGGATTATAGGACTTTTCCAGAGCTTTAGATCAAATATAGATCATCTGTTGCAGTTGCTGAGGCCACATTAAATTGTTTTCCTCACATTCTCTCTTTCTATCAAGGAAGGTGTAACAACAAATTTTGCAACTCTTGACTTCATTTATCAGAATATCATGTTCACACTACATGAACTAAAGTATCCTCTGGACTTGAGGTAGGCTACGCATTCAAAAAATAAGAGTAAGAGTTATCATTCATTTTTTATATGTTGACAATTTGTTTTGTGTTTGATCATAAGATTTCCTCTATATTTTATTTATTAGTCTGTATTCTCTGTAGATTTTTTGTGTTATTTATTGAAATTTCATAACTGCTCTGGTTTTCTTGAAGCAAGAATGCTGCTTAATTAGTCAATTATCATGAATGAAAGTGTGTTGGTTACTATTTGTTTAGAGTAAGAAGATGATCATAGTTCAGTCAAGAATTGATGTAGAAAAGCCTGCCATCTTGTGGAAAGGGAGAGACTTGTAATGTTACAGTAGAAGTTTCCTCTGCCTCCTCACAAAGAGGAGAGCTCTTTCTGGATCACATCATCATTAGAAAACCGCCATCGTTTTTATGTCCCTCCACCATGGTACATGCTATACATTTGCATATTAATGAGGAAAAACTACTTTTCTTTAAACTACTATAACTCCTTAATGCTTTAAGGAGTTAATGCTTTTAATGCGTTAATACCACCCATGTGTTTTGTTAAGACAAGAATGTTGACATAGACATTTTGTTAATTAATGCATATATTAGGTTAATGAATGACCTCATTAGCATAACTGACTATGTTTAATATATCATGGTAATTAAGGCAGGACATTCGGCATTTCAAGTGCCTCGTTTTGATTGTTTTCAGTATTAGAATTATTTTATTTGCAAAGTTGACCTGACCTGAACATGCTTTTTGTACATTGTATCATACAGACTTGGAACGATATTGGACAGTATACCTGTCTGATATAGAAAAGTGGAGGATATAAACTGACAGTAGTCCAAGCACTTGCATGTTGTGTGTTTGCATGTGTGGGATGTTTATAAAGGCGACAGACTTTTGGTAGGCGGACGGGGGATGATGGCGTTTTGACATGAAAAAACATTTGCTTTAATGCTGGGTGGCGTTTGTTTTGAGTGTCAGAGGTGAGTTTGACAAACACTCACTCTCCTGGGCATGTCAAGTCAGCAGCAGTCTTAACGGCATGTCTCAGTCAAGCCTTGTATGTACTTGGAGAAGATATTTGTTTTGAAAAGCTTCACAGCAATACATTCCCTCCACCTTTTACTGCCGAAGATTGCCTTCGATTCTTAGAAAAAAAGTGGCTGCAGTGTTCACAAAAGACAAAGTCAATGAGGAAATTGGACACGGGAAACTTCAAAATTGCACTTAATGCATTTTCACATATAGTGAATATATAATATAGAGTCTTTGTTTATTTCCTTTAAACCTCACATTCCCATGCTGTGCTCATGTTTTTTTGAATCACTTCATCCTACACCTTAAAATCCCTTCAATATGTATTAAAATGACATGATACCAGCATTGTTGGCAACATTTTGAATAGAAATATTGTTTAAAACCGTTAGCTACAACATAAATATGAGTAATTTGATACAAAACTTTGAACAAATATTTACCAGTGACACAAATGCTACCACTTCTTTTTCTTGAATTTTATGCCGTCACCCAAATTTTAAGGATTTTTTTTCACTTTGAAAGAATGAGGTACTTTTGTGTTGATTTCATGTAGAAATGCCAAATAATTGTTAGAAACTCTAGGGATTTACAAGGTTTGAGCATTGGTGTATAACAGAGATGTAACTCTGCCCACGAAGGGATCTTGGGCCTGCTTTGATAAAATAGGACAGGTACAAAATTGCTGTGGTGACTATGGGGAAATCTGTTGCTGCAGAAACAAAACAATAATGATAGGGAAGGGTGTGAAAATGTCAAGCATTCATGTCTATGCCCACGCAGCACAATGAACAGCTCTCTCATGAAAATATCAGGCTACAGGCTTATTTCTTAGACTAGTATGGTTAGTCTGCTATACACTTCTTTAAGAGCAATGCCATTAGCTATTGTAATTTATTTTATTTTGGCTTGAGTTTGATATATAAGACCTAACTTGAGGTGGAATAATATGAGTGTATATATTGTGTGGGTACAGTCCAATAGAGGGAGCCAGAAGGCAGAGTTTACCACTGGATAACTCACGCTTCACTACTCTTGCTCCTGCCTTTGCCAAGTGGGTGATGGTAAAACAGCTTACACTTCTCTTCTTTTTGACCTAAATTATGCAGAGCCATTCAGCTTGATGAACGGAAGACATGTGATTTGAGTACTAGCATTGAGTGGCGTCCAGATTCACAAAACTATAGTGAATCATTTCAGTTTTTCATGATATAGTGCAGGACACAAATCTAGCCTACCCATGTAGAGCACATAGATGAATAATGTGATTTTTTTTTGTGTTTTATGTAACACTAGATGTTGTGTGTCTGGTGTACTACATGACTATCATAGCAAAAGTTGATGCGGAACTCAGTACTTTACTACAACACAACTCCAGCTTAGCTATTCCTCCTACACCTCCAAGGTCATTAACACACCCACACACTTAGTTCACCCTGCTGGAATGGACTATGCTTTACCTCAGCCTCGTGGCAGAACTCCAGTTACGGCAAATTGCAGCCACTCACTCAGAAATGTAGCCATATGCTACAATTTTCGAACCCCATCATGCTTGGGGCAACGTGTAGGATTGGAATTACCATAAAGCCGTTGGATATGATTCATCAATTACTGTTTCCACCCAATGTTCTCTTCCACTGCTATACCCCTACCCTCTGTGATGGTCATATTTATTTTTCAGATTATGGTGACTGTGTTCAGGTATTCTGTGCTCATTAGCCGAGGAGCAAAGATAAGCAAAAACAGCCTGCAAGTAAAGTCAGTAGATGCACTCAGGCATGAGAAGATAAATAAGGCTGTGATGATTATTATGATTATTTTGGTGAAAATGATTCCTGTAATCAGTATTATCACAGCATTTATCAAAATGCGGCTAGTAAAAAGACAGTAAAATCTCTTCAGCACATGCAAAGTGTTACATGTTCTAAAATGTGACAGGTTATCCATGGTAATGTGGTTAGACTAAACATACTTAAAAGTGCAATGAGTAAGATTTTTTACTCTTTGATACCATAAAATGACTATACTATTAATTACTAATATCAATAGGGGTTGATCAATAGATCAATACCAGTGACTCAATGATCACTTTTGCCCTTTTGGAACAATAGTTCAATTGGCTTGACATCGTCATTTTTTCCAATAATATTATTCTTCAGCTTCACTCCGGCTCATAGAGGGTTAACAATGAGGCTTAGGGCAACACCTTACTGTGCTTTTAAAGTGATGAGTAAAATGTTCAAATCTAGGAGATGTGGATGATGCAGACACTGCTTAAAAGGGTATTAAGTAATCTATGACGTCCATCGGTGGCAACACTGGCAGATGTTGTCTCCTCCTAAACAAGTCTCTGGTACAGCTCCCCCCCCCCCCCCACCCTTACACACACACACACACACACACACACACACACACACACACCCTGTCCCTTTGAGTTACAGTAGCCAAAAATAAAAAACATACTTATTTCCCCTTTAAGACCCTACGTAATGAAAACGGATTTTTTCGAGGTTTGCAAAAATTATGCCTATAAGAAATTAGCACTGAGAATATGCCAGTTATTATTCTCCATTCTTCCTGTGCAGTGTCTGTGAAGGTTATAGCCTACTCATACTAGGGATTTCAAAAACGATACAGTGATCTCAGTAATTATTAACAAGTATGATGATAATATCTGTTTGACTGCAATTACATTTCATCACTGCCTCTTTGTTTTCTTTTGCCACCGCTTCAAATAATGTATAATCAACTGCTGTTGTCACCAACACAATGTTCAACTTGTGGAACTACAACCCACATTTCTTTTTGTATTACAGCCACACGTCATACAGTAGAACTAGACTGTGATTTGTGTTTCAAGGCGCCTTTAAAATGCTAGCTGCTGCTTTTGGAAAGGCCGGAGATGTGAAAGGGAGTTTTGACTGAAGTAAAAGTAGAGGAAGTATCCACACATCTAACGCTTCCCATCTTTCAGGCGTCTTTTGAGGATGCCATGGCAGTTCAGATCAATGGGTTTTAGATATTGCTGTGTATCATTTGGGTGTGGAAAGCAGTGGAAAGAGACATTACGATGGGTCTAAGGGAAGACCAACAAGCTGTCAAATACAGTGGGTAAATAGAATCATAATAACTATTTCCTTGCATGATTTTGAAAATCGAACAACAGTAGTTTGCACAGAAAGTGGGTCTAGGAAATTCATGGAATAACATTTTGAAAACAGACATTTCACTTCTAACATTCAACATATTCAACAATTGATGGTGTCTTGGCCTTACTTGTGTCAATGAGGTATTTCATAATGTCTGTAAACTATTTGGTAATGGTATAACTTAGCTTGCACATGAGTAGAAAAAAATGCATGAATTACCATTAAAATAATACAGCCTCACAAAGCTCTCCAGTGTTATATAATCAAACCAATTTACCAAGCCAAGCCACTAATCGTATGCAGCTGTAAGTGGAAATAGAGGCCTAAGTTTTGAAAATGAAAGGACACATTTGCAATATATGTACATTTGCTCGCAGCTACATTTTAAAGTGTAATTTTCAGGTCGGACTTAATATGAATGATTCGTGCCCCAGTCAAGAGAGAAATGTTTTTTAATGCGCTCTCACTCCCACACTGTGTGGATGGCCAACGTCTAACAGCGTTATCTCCGAGTTTACTAGTTTAACAACCGCAGCAGTTCTTCTTCACAAGAGCTGACGTCATTTGGAGAAGTCTACTTGGTATTTGTTTCCATGGAGATGGCATGAGGCAAGTGGCTGAATGTGACTTGGAGAAAGCCCAGGGCATGTTAGACCCAAATTATTGTTCTTCACGTCACTGTATATCCTCCTGGATATATGATATTATTAGATATATGCATTTTATGTCATGTTTGACTGTGTGTCTGCACATGCATTAACGTGCTTTCTTCCTGACTGTCTCGCTCATGGACGTGTTCCTCCTTCAGATGTTTGTCTTCACCCAATCTCACCTTTTACAGAAAAACAAAGTTAGAACACTTTTGGGGTTATATTTTGAAATGAAAGGCAGAGCATAGGGTGAAGCAGAACTCCAAAGTGAGAACACCCTGCAGTCATTAATTTTAATCCTCCTCTTACTGTTCCCTCAAACTGGTGTTAAACCTAAGTGGAATTGTCCACCCACTCTGCGATGTTCCTCTGCAAAATTGGGTTATTCCCTGTGCTTTTGACGTTCAACGTTTCGGCGTTAGTGGGAGATGCCCCCCCCCCTCCCCTCCTCACCTCTAAAACCATCCAAACCCATACACTTACTGATGGTCTCGCAGTCTTTTAACGGAAAAAAATGTTGACATTGTAATCCTCACTTAAAATTTGAATCAGGTACCTGTAATTAAATGGAAAAATAAACAAAAAACATTTCTCTGCCATTTGATTATAACATTATGTTTTCCCTGGAGAGCAAATTCTTGGGCGGCTGTTTGAGTCTCCCAGTCCATCTTAAAAATCAGCCCTCTGCCACAATAGTAGGGTAGGTCTGTACACTGGAATGCAATAACATTAGAGTTTAAGCTCCGGTCATTATTGATGAACTCCATTTACAAGTCGTGAAAATTGTGACTGGAGTTGAGCTGCAGTCAGAATCCTGGATTTGTCGAGTATTACAACACCGCATTCCTGCGTTAAGTCTTCCCGATTTGTACCACCACCAATCTGACTATATGCCGTACTTCCTTGAGAGAAGCGAGAGCCGCAGGAGCGAGCAGTGATGTATTACCAATAATTGGTAGCCCTATGTGTGTGGAGAGATAGAAGGATTAGCTGGCACCTTAGTCTCTGTGGAGGAGGGCTAGCTGTAGGGAGGGGATGCAGCTGGAATAATCGCTCCCCAAAGAAGCAGAGCTACACAGGAGCCATCACTGCAAGCCCCAGCCCACTCCACCCACCCATTACGTAAGCATGAAGAAAGCAGATCTGCATTGTGACAGTGTGTGTGTGTGTGTGTGTTTACTGTAGAACTGCTTTGTGTAAGTGGGTTTTTGTGCTCGTTAGAGGAAGCTGCCAGTGAGAAAGCATGTTGGAGCGTTTGTGTTCGATGAGGATGCAAATCTCCTCAGATCCACTGCAGGGTTGCCTTGGAAACCCAAAAGGGGGAAGAGCAGCATGCAAACAGTTGCTGTCATGTACATGGAAACAAAAAGAGCTGATGTGATGAGAGAAAATACAAGTCCCTTAAAATGATAATGGAGTTTTGTTATGTGCTGCAGGGTGTAGGTTAGCATCCCCCATCAAATGAAATACATTTCATATCAAGCTTTAACCATAAACTGCTGAAATTGAACAGAAGTAGCATAATACTATAAATATATATCAAAACGGCATTTTCAGGATTACTTGGCTCTCTCTGGTGTTCGGTCATAGCTCAGTACATACCTTGATGTTCACTTCACGGTTTGGTATGTTTTCAGTACAGCGGGGGAAAACAAAACATTTTCTTGTTAATATCTAAAACATGAACTGTACCAGGACAGTCGTTTTTGAAAAGATAAGGTGATAAACTATGACCTAAAATAAAGCGTAATGCCTTCAAACATCGTGAAAAACCCACTCAGTCAAAATGTTGTCTTAAGGAGCTTGCAAGTAAGTACAACATCAATAAAGGAAGATTGTCTTTATAAGGAAAAAATGCAATATAAAAAGAAATTCCCTATGGACAATTGGAGCCTTTTGTCAGCTTAGCCTTGAATCTGAATGCAGCCAACAGAGGGCAACACAAGCATTTCATACAGGTATCAGTCATGAGCAAAGGTGAGCAGAGGTTAGCAAACAGTTGTACATGTGCATCACTTGTTGATGGAATAAACATCTCCTGTTGTACAAACAAATCGTTTGACACAAGTGCTTACTCATTCACATCCAACACAGAGCTTATTGAAATAGCATTCTGGAATTAGCAAGCTAGCAAAGACAGCTTGTACTACCATACCATACAAATTTACAATTTTCAGTTTTGTATGACACTAAATTCAAACAGTGAAAGCCCAGTGCACATTGCAGTACTGTCAGTTTATCAAAGTAATAACATGTGTTTTAGTTTGGCTAGAAAAAATTAAATTGCAAGCAGTCATTAAATAGACTTTTTTTCTATATTTTAAGCTGAATGATCTTAATTAAGGCCTTAAATGTTATTAAATATTGCCTTTTTGAGTTTAAATACAATTTCAGAGGTAATATGTTGCTTTTCCTCAGTGCCTTACTTTTCTAGTGAGAAATCTACCAGGTTTCACAGACATATACCCTGGTTTTTCTCCTCGTCAGCCTTTATGTGGGCCTTTTAAAACGTCTTAAATTTGATTAAAATTGGTATAAGAAAGTCTTAAAAATTCTTAAATTTAACTTGCACCTGTTTGATGCACAAATAGTTCTACAACAGGCTTTGTAACTGATCGCTGCTGCTTATATCGGTCTGTGCTGACGATCTGTATTCATGTTATTACAATGCATGTGGCACTGGGGAAAAGTACTGACCAGATTGGGATTTTGGGTCATTGTATTTTGTGATAATGTCTATGGATTAACCGTTAATGCCTATGGCTTAACAGATACTTCCACTATTAAATTCTGATTAAATGATTACTAATTTTAGCAGGCACCATTTAACATAGCTAACATGCTGGCATCATTCAGCAGTTTGAATGGCATGTTTATGGAGATAGTATTTCTGGCACATACATCCGTCAGTGGCATCCAGAGACTGTTGCATTTTGTCATTATGTTTTACCTGCTGCACACAAACTATCAGTAATCAGTGTAACAGGAGGTCTTCAAAGTCAACTGATTTCACTTTCTGGCTGATTTGATGGAAAAAGTGAATACCCAGTGTCTGTGGTGCAGCTTGGCCATAATGCTGCATTCACATTGTGGTGGTATGTGATAGACGAGAAGCTGGATGTTCATTGTTTTCAACAGCAGAACGACAGTTATCCCAGCCAGCACTGACGTGAAGTGTCACTTACCATACCTGCAGACAGGACTTGCCTACAAAAGTTGGCTTTTCCCAACTTTTTTTGTTTTTACCCTCTACTGCAGCAGTGAAGTAAAAAAATCCAGCAAAATGGATGTACCCACTTATGTTGCTGCACCTACTCTTGTCTTGTCTTCCAGTGAAACTGGTGAATTTCTCATTTCTCATCTTCTGACTGTTTGGAGTCAAGGATTTGGGGTCAAATTTTGGTTTTCCAATTCCCTGCTTGTCTTCTATGCATTTACAGTGGGAATCATATTTAGTAATTTCTTCAAAATTTTGAAATTTAATGACATTGAAAATGCACATAATACTATTTAACATAGCACATAGAATGCTTAAAACTTGTCTTAATGAAAGTCACCAAGGCAACAATAAGGCACTTGATGACATCTTATAATGCTGGCTTTTTTTTTGTTTTTTTCTATAAAACTAGCAGACAGGCAGATTTTCTTGAAATACTTTACTTGGATGTGCATTTGCATACTGTAGCTCCTCATTCACTGCCTTGCCAATGTAATGTTTAGCCTCTCTTCCTTGGAGTTACTCACCACCCTGATAGTTTATCCTGCCTCCTAGAAGCCGGGTGAAGACATTCGCCCTTGTCAGTGGAGATTCCCAACACACAGCATGCTAAACACAGGCACGGCCTACGCTACACGGACAGTTCAAGATATTTCCTGCTGGGCTCCGAGTGCCTTTTACACGCAAGCCTAGTGTCTTAAATACCGTGCCAGCTGCCCTCCCTAAAGAAGCTCAGCAGTGCCTTGCATTATAAAGAGTGGAGGACCAGCAGGACCAAGAGCAGGGAGGACCGTTCCAGAGCTGGTACGCGGCCTTCCCACACTACACAGCTTTGTTTCAAGCTCTCAGTGCCTTGTCCGTATCATGATGAAAACATTGCATTGGTGTAAGAAGTGTCTAGATATTAAATCCACAGCAGAGGCTAGAGAATGGGATGGCTAGTTGTTGACTAATTGTTAAACCACTTCATCTGTTGATGAAAAACGTGGAGTTTTGCTCATTAGGGGGGAGAGAGTTGGAAAGGACTGCTGCGGTGTTAAGCACATTATCCAAGGGAGGGCTGAATGAGAAATCAGCTATGTGGGGTGTAAGGTCATTGTCTGCATTGAAGGGAACAGGCGGCCTCTATGTCTGAGGATTAGGCTCGCTGTTTGCTCGCCACCGGGCATCTGGTACTCTCGCTGCAGCACTGTTTCACAGGACTAGCAGCGCCGCAACATGACCGGAGAGACCAGAGAAGTTCTACTGCATTGTAAGTTGCTCTCGTCAACTGCTGGGACCCTAATTGTGAATAGTTACTGATGATACCAGTTGATGGTTTTGATGGTTTTGCAGCATATAAGGGAGAACAGTAGTTAACTTGAGATAAACTATCAAGGCTTGTGTTGGTGACGTGAGGTTAACTGCTGGATGAGTGTTGATGGATGAGTTTAGCTTGGTCTTTTTTTCCTGCAATTTTTATTTGAATTTATAATAATGAAACAAAACATTAATTTACTCTTCTCAACCACAAGTAGCATTTGATTTATGTGCTGTATTACAAAGTTTGTGCGTAATCCTACTGCATAACTTCATTGAATCATGATACTCTTAATGGATGACAACTAACATCAACTGGTTTTGTAGCACACGCTGTATCTTAGCCGTATGCTTAGGCTATAACACTCACCCCGCTGTACACTAACCATTCAAGGGCTTTTGGGGGGATTTGCATAAATTTGGCGGTATTCAGTTACATGTATAAAAGGCTGTTTCTCAGGTGAATAGTAAAAAGATTCAGTTGTTTGCTGTTTTTAACAAATATTCACCAAATCAAGTTGCATCCAAGCTTGTTTTACAGTTTCTTAAGACAGAAATGCTTGGCATCATTTGTGTGGGTCAGACAGAAACACTGCTGTCCCCTATGCCTGGTGGTGAATGCTAATAGCGTGTTGTTATTAACCTCCATTTAGATGTAAATGTGCCTTTTATCGGGGGAGACAAGGCATTGGACTGCCGTGGCAGATCACTTGTTATGGCCCTGGTTCCTTTGGTAAAACATGGGTAGCCATTCAAAAGATGTGTCTGTGTTTTGGCAACAATAGCACTCGTATTGAATGCCAAGCAAAGAGTTCACTTGAGTTATACAATGCAGAGGCTTTGTGGGAGATGTTGTAATGATGCATCAACAGATGTTGGGTCTATCACACTAGCAGATTCTAATGCAGTGAGGCTTATGCTGCAGTGACTCATCCTGAGATTCAGTGAAAGCAGTAGCGGTGCAAGACGATGTTGAAATGGTTATGACAATATGGTTGCTAGTCTGGGCTAAGTATAAAACAGACATTTTCAATCACTCTGTTGATGTTACAGAAAGGTGCTTGTGGTTTGGTGTTAGGCACATTTGTTGTACATGCTGCTTTTTTGGATTACATCTTTTCTGACTGAGTCATTTTGATCTGCAGTGAAGCCTTGAGCAGGGAGTGTTTTTTCTTCCATACAAATGTTCAGTACCTGCGGAAGTTGTTATGTCCCCCCTCCATGGTACATGTGGGATATAATGATGTCATGGTGGCGTCTGCCTGTCTGTCTGTCTGTCTGTCTGACTGTCTGTCTGTCTGTCTGTCTGTCTGTGCATACACACATTCTTTGAACGCAGTAACTCAAGAGCAATACATCCTTACACCACAGGTTCCCCCTAAAGAATAGATGATCTGATTAGAGTTTTGAGCACCTTGCTGCATACATTTGCATATTAATGAGGAAACCCTTTAATTCCTTAATGCTTTAAGATACAGAGTTCATGTTAATACCACCCATGTGTTATGTGAAGACAAGTATTTTGACGGAGAAATGTTTGCTAATGAATGCATTAATTAGCTTAATTATAGCATCATTAAAAATTAATGGGAATGTTGTAAACACAAGCACGTTTTGGTAAAAAAGGGACAACCTTAAGATGCATATATTTTTAGGCTGCTAACTATCAGCTTCAAAACACCGGATACAAGCAAGCAAGAATGAACTGGAAAATATGATACAAATACCCTACCTATTGTAGCCCTTAATGTGTGTAATTCTATGATGTAGTCTGCAGAAGTCTGTTTTTTGAGAATGGATTATGTTTAGTCTCCTTGGAATGACTATTAAAATATTCTGTGTGTTCCAAACAATAATAATTTATTTATTATTAACAATTGCCCTGCAGGCAATCCATTGGCTCTGTGTAAACATGCGGGTAACGCATTGCCACCCTCACCGACTGAACCTTAGAATTGTATGTATGTTGACACAGATCACTTGAATGCATTTTGTTGTAATTAGCTGTCAAAATTTGCTCTGACACTTTAGTACAATAGCTGGTAGTGTAATCTCTAACTGGAGTTGATTGTGCTTGCTGAGCAGATTTTTTTTTTCACCCAGTTTCTGGAGTAGGCACCACATTTCTTACAGCAGCGTCTTTAGACTCCGATAGCATCAACGTCAGTCTCAAATCCCTCTGTCAGGTTAGGCAGAGGTAACTCCGGGACCTCCTTCCCACGGAGTGCTACACTGCTAAGACAGCGTGGGACTCCAAGCCATTTCCTAACATGCAGTATGACTAGTCATTCTCTCTCATTTGACCACTGTGAGTGGGCTTCTCACACGCTGTCAAGAGACAAATGTATATTCAAACTCCAAAGAAAATGACTTGGATAAAGTGACTGTGACAATATCTTGGCTTTGTTAGGATCAAGGTATATTTTCTGTTTTAGAACTGATAGTATTCCCATAGTATAAAGCTCACTTGGATGTAAAGTTTAAATAAACATCACAAGTTCATGAAGTCAGCCACACACTCAGTCACTCCAGGCTGTACATCAGTACAGTGTTAGAGTCGAAGCTCCGTCTCACTCTGTACACTCTGTGCAACACAGAAAACACACCAAGACTTTATATTTCAAGTCTTTTTACAGTCACACCCGAAGGGCAATTGAGAATAACACCTGCGGGTATGACTGATACCTGGAACAAAATCATCCCATCATTCCATCCCAACCCTTAATTTACATGAGATTCTTATGTAATGGATTTTTTTTCTTCACTGTGCCAGTACAGGACAGACCTTAGTAACAGCATGGCTTCTATTTCCCAACAGCTGTGAGCCAGCAGGCTTATGTTATACCAGCAAGCCTTACTGTCACCAACATTGACTACTGTTAACAATCTGTTAATATGGTTGGAACGGACAGAATGTTTTGTTAATAATAATCTGTTTTTCTAGCCAATTCACTGTCCCCAAAACAATCTAAAATGATTTTCCTAAACAGATTGAGTGGCATCATTGCAAGATGGGATGCAAGACTGCTAATGGAGAATGTGTAATTGTATGTAGCACTTTGATACGAACAGTGTACTGATATACGACTGTAATTATATTCCTTTGCTACTGCTTGTATACCACTGCTACCTAGACACTGGCAGCTTGCAAAGATAATGCTGCATTGCTATTAGTAATATGGTGGGTTGGCTACAACGTCATTTGAAAGGCAGCAAACAGGCAAAACCATTGCTACCTCAGAGGTACTTCCAGTAACACTTGCAGTACTGAGAACACATATTTATTAGTATAACCAGTGTTTCAGGATGTGGCCTTCATCAGGGTTTGTAAAACAATTAATCCAAAAGCCTATATAAATACAAAAGACATGCTAAAATCAACCTGCAAGATACAGAAGCTCAGCAAAGGTTTCACTATCTACTCGGTTTACCACGTCTTTGGTTGGATTTAATCTGTTCAATACCTATAAATAAGAAGGAGGAAATGTGGTGGTTAGTTTTGTTAAAATGTCTGGCAACTGGATTAGTTTCATCATTTCTTTTGATAGAACTCTTGTGTTCTGTAATTGGTTCTTTTAGGGGACGGGATGTTTCACAAATGTATATTTAACCACATGGACATTGTATCTTGTATATGCCATTTTTTGTTTTATGTGTTATCTTAATATTTATCCTGTGTCCATTCACAGCATAATTGAATGGCTTTACATTCTTAGTGTATTGACAATTGGTGCAGTTGCCACATTTAAAACTGCCAACAGGAATTTTACCTGTAAGGTTAGAGATGACCTCTTTGATTGAACATGCTCTAACCACTCTATCTTTGTTTCTAACTCTCTTAAAGGAAACTATTGGTGGATCTTTAATAGTGTCTCTAAGAAGGCACACAGTGTGAGTGCACAGGGTGTGGCGACGGATTTTTGGTATTTTCGTGGCCAGGCAGTGTGCGATGCAACTGCAACACAGTTGGAAACTGGGTGGGATTAGGAGGAATACATTATCAGTAGGTGCGGTAGGGGCTGACATCAGTCGTGACCAATCAAATCACCTCTTTTCCTTCGTTTTGAAAGCAGTATGCTTTGTGTCACAGCGCTCCGACTATGGAGAGAACAGTTCGGAGCAGATCCGCCACAACAGCTTCTACCATCCTCCAGCCAGTCCCTGACATCTGTAGAGGATGCGGCCGCCTCCACAATCCTCACTGCGTGCGTCATGGCACATACTGACAGTTCTATGTTGGATGACAGTCATTCACACCACAGCCATGTGTACATAGTTAGAATGAATGAAAAATGTATCTTATTTTTTCCTGCTTGAGGGATTTATATCTATGTCAGATTGGTCAACATCCACAAAAAGGGTTGGTAAGCTTTGAATAAGATCTGATCATAAATAACATAGAACACAACTGCGCCTTGCACCTTTGACCTGGTCTGAGCAGTTGCAAGGGAATTGTTATTACACCGATAAAGACAAGGCAAGATGGAAAGCGATGGTGGCAAAATTGATTAGTGTATTGATTTATAGCCATGATTACAACTGGCTGGCACTACTTCAAAGCCTGGCTTTTCAGCTGGGTGTTTAGCATAAAAAGTGACATTTACCCCTTCTCCTGGAGCTCTGCAAAACCACATTCAACTCAGACATGGCGCTGTGCTTTTGAAAGAAGAATCATGAATGGAAGTTAGCTAAAGAAGACACAATTCACTGTAATACATTATTAGTACAGTGTTCCCGTAAAATGGAGAAACAGGCTACATATGGGTAGGGACTTTATGTCTGAGAAACAGCTGTTAGATATGTTTGTTTTGACCATATTCCTTCTTTTAGATAAATCTTTTAAAAGGTTTGACATGTAGTGTTTAAAGCTAAAACACAAATGTTTTCTTTTTTAAAAGGAGCAGTATTTCGATATGGAGAAAAGCCTTGTGATTGGATGATTGTTTCCATTGACCTCATCTCAGGTTTTCACTTGGGCAAGATAAGCGATCCATGAGGGTTTTTTTTTTTTTTTTTACATTTGACATACCACACATTAATTTGTCCAAATAAGGTATTCTGGATGAAACTGTGTATCCATACCCTCCTCCTCCTGATTTTAAGGACACTTTAGCTGCCTCTCCAACATAGTGTGTATGTCCAGTAAATGGCCTTTCTGGTCTATCAAACCTTGGTAAATGGATAAAAAGATACACATCCGGGGAAAAAGGATCAATTTTCTCTGGGCTTTAAACTGTAAGAAAATGAACCACAATGCCCATTGCTAATAGCAACCATCAACAGGAGAGATACTGCCACACTGATAAAAAACATTCACAGATAGTAATCATGAGGGGAAAAAAGGGTAATTTTTATTTATTATTTCATAATGTGAGTGCTGTGAAGCCCTTTGACACACTTGTGATTAAGGGCTGTACACATAAACTTCTTATTCGAATGCACTATAAACTTTTATTATGTACTGGTACTTCAACAAGAGAAGCGTTCCTTTTGAACAGCTGTGCTTCAACATTTCTTCTGCTTGCCATTTTGAAATTATTCTTAATGGCAGGTCAGCCATTAATTTGTCGAACAAAAAAGCCATATCTGAAAAGGAAAAGGAAGAATAGGAATAGCAATAGCCATTGGTTTTGATAGGAAATGGATGGTTCATTTGCTCTCAAATTCTACTTTTGCTCACAGCTAATAAAAGAGCAATAAATAAGATTTTTACTGCCCCATAGCACAAAATGAGCATAATTTAACTGCTTCACCAGGTGTAGAGATTTCCAGCTTTCAAAACTCACTTTCTGGCCTGTGCTCAGTACAATTATTCCATTATTTAGCATGGTGATATACAGTACTACCTGTTCACTAGACATTTCTCTTGGATCTCTGCTCTCCTTAGGGGCGGAGGCGCTGTACCAGAGACTTGTGTAGGAGGAGAAAAGTTTTATCGGTGTTGTTGCAGTTCCTCTGGGTCACAAAATAGGCTAGCATTCTGACATCTGAGGCTTGTGGGCAAACCAGGACACTTCAAGCCAGGTTACGCCCCAAAAGTCTGTTTCAAGTATATACTGTTAAACTGGAGCCTGCTGCCAGTGATGAATGTCTTTAGTACTACTTGCTCCTTTATGTCATAGAAGATGTAGATGTATCTTATCTATGTATAGCACCGTTCTCCTTAGTATGGATTGGTCTGCATCAGACTGCTTTGACTGACACTACAGTTGATGCGACACAACAAAACAAGAGGAATGCATTGCTAGTTACCTACGATTGTTAATCTAGAACCTTTGCATGAACAATAAGTGTTTTGTTATAATTTGCTATTGAAAAAATGATTGAAATGGGAGGCCTTAGTCTATAAAGCCTGCTGTTACATTTGAACGGGACAGTTTGCTGTCTGCTCAAGTTTATACCACAGAGATTCATTCAGTAATCAAGGGTAAGTGACGTCTGGTAAAGTGTGATCTTCTCAGCACTTCAAATGAAATCATAATTTGTCTTACTAAATGAGCTTGGGAATAGCATTCATGGTGCTGAATTATAACGTTGAAACTCCTCCATACTATTAAGGAGCCCTCTGTCTTTTCATGGATGGAGACAAATGTGTATAAACAGGAAGTGGCAGATTTTCATGAGCTAGGCTAATTTGAAAATTGAGATAATCAGTCCAATGCCTTTTATTGATTTAATGTTTTCATATTCCACCATTGCAACTCGTATGTGCTTTTCCAGTGCTTGTCCTTGCAGAAGTGCGTTACACTTTGTATAAGAACCTCAGCTGCTTTCACAAACTTTTTTATAGATATACAGGTGTAGGTATGTGCATATCATTTATGCTATGTGAATATGCTATTGAACATAAAGCACCTGTTAATGGCAAGAACCTGACCTTAGGCTGAGATACTGATACTGACTACAACTGACAGTTGCAGGAAGATGTTTCCATTTTCACAAAAATGGAGGCAAAACAGAATTGCTGTACAATGTCTTGTTTTTGTAATAATCACTATATTGCCATACTATACATTGTGATCTGTGTGTGACACATGACATATTTTGAGGGCCATATTAAAAGCCAGCAGTACTTATTAAATCAGTTCCAACAATATTCTCGTTTGCGGCACACTCATCAAACATGAGTCCTCTGCCGCCGAGACAAAGTGAAATCTCGCTGTTCTATCGGTGGAGAAGTTGAGCAGGACGCGAGTCTAATAATATCTGTGTACCTCGCTGTGTTTCTCCAGATATCCAGGAGTTCTATGAGGTGACACTGCTCAACACCCAGAAGAGCTGCGAGCAAAAGCTGGAGGAGGTCAACCACATGGCCGACAAGTGGGAGAAGAGCGTTTCTCTGCCAATATCTGAGCTCACACACTCTGCCTGCCCTGTGGAGGAGGTGAGTCTGCGGCACGGCCTGCCCACGACACCATGCATCCCATTTAGCCAGGCAGAAACTCGAACAGACACCTGGACTGAAGAATTACCTTCCCCGACCGTGACCAGGGTTTCCAAGGGGTCCTGAAAAGTCTTAAAATCACATACATACAGAAGCCACCTATCTAGATGCTACAGGGTTGAGTGTGTAGATGTGGGTATGTCAGTGGGGTTATCAAGTGGGAACCTTCCTTCACAAATTTTTCATTGAGTAGCTAAACCATACTGTCTAAAACTCAAGGCCTTATAAGGCCTTGAATGCAGTTAAATAGATTATTTTAAGTCCTAAATTTAGTTTTAGAGATTTTTCATTGGTCCACATGTGTGTTCATTTTCACATTTTTATGTCCCGCCATCATGGTACATATAGAGTAGATGATCTGATTAGATTTTGGAGCTCCCCCTATTTCCCTGAAAGTGCTATAACTCCTTAATGCTTTAAAAAACAGAGTTCATATTAATACCACTTATGTGTTATGTGAACACAAGTATTTTGACAGTATTTTGAGTAGAAATATTTGCGAATTAATGCATTAATTAGCTTAATTGATGGCATCATTAGCATAATTGCATATGTTTAATATATCACTGTGATTATTCCAAGATATCCGGCAGCTCAAGTGCCTCTTGTTTTCATGTGAAAGTGGTCTGCTATATAAAAAAGGTCTTAAAAGGCCTTAAATTTAACATGATGAAACTAGCAGCCACCCAGATAATATGTATAATGAACACCTACTGAGCATAATATTTGTGATACCTTATTAGTGTGTTTATGCGTCATACTTTATGAGGCAATTTCAAACAATTCAAACCGTTATTGATAGCATTTAAACCCACCTGTGTTAACATATGTGTGTCGTTGCTTGTTCCTATGCCAGCTTGGTACAGTGTATTGCTTCAAAGCGTACCGGTCGAGCTTCGAAGCATTTGTTTCAAAGGGTTCAGATGAGCTGAGAAGCAATAATTGGTTCCCCTCAGGACTAAATCTTGTAAACAAACCAGACTCATCTCTTCCGGGTAGATGAGAAGCCCATTGAAGTTTGTTGAATCAAGCTACGAGAGTTCTAAGAAAGCCGCTCTAAAAGTCACATACAAGGATTTACCAAATAGCGTGTCGTATAGAAGTAATTGTTCAGCCTCACACAAAATCACTGCCATTTAGATCTCTAATGGGCAATACTGCTGCATCTCCAGTAGGATTAAATTGCCGCCTTCATATCTTCTCTGGCAAGGTGCAGACTCTTCACTAGATCACGCTTGGCATCAGGTTCTCTTCAGATTTCACATACTTGAATGCCATAGTAAGTTGTAACCATGGTTTTAGTTAGATGGTTTGAGCAGTGGTTCCCAACGTAGGGTCAGGGGGCCTCCGGGGGGCCTTGGGGGGGGTTCCAGGCCAGGGGGTCCCCAGCAAAATGAGCAATAGTTTAATTTCACTATAATTTAATTCACTATAAATGATCTCAATTAGAAAATGAAGAATGACTGTTATAATCCTAGGTTTCCCTTTCTCCACTATTAGCTCCCCACGTACAGTGTAGGCAGTTATGCAATTCAATACCAAATCAGCAGCGACAAAAATCTGCCCATATGGAAACATGGGACACAAAAAAAAATATTAAATGTGGCCTAATGTGTGTTTATTTGACATGAAAATGTTTGGGAATTCCTGAGTTAGACCATAACCTGCAACAGAAAATTTACCCGTCGCACATTTTCTTGGGAATGTTGGACAATGCTCCACATATGATAAACACAAAGTTGGAAAATAAATGGGATTCAGGGATTCCCCCTCAAGGATTCCCCCTTTGTTTGTCAAAGATCAGGAATGTTTTGTAAGTGCTGCTCTCCTGTCTTTGTTATTTTAAATGAGGAGCCAGCCCAATTACTGAGGATCTATATTTCATCCAACCATCCCTTTAAACTTCAAACCAAAACACGGCTACAGCAGTTGCCTTCAAACATCATAAACGATGGCCTCCATTTTATGTTTGATTGTAATATGGGGTATGAGAGCTTGTAGTATTGCTTAGACTAGGAGACTGTCCCACTCTACGACAGCACAGACTCATCAACCAGGAGGGCAGTTTATTTGTTGTTATGACGTCAAGTGGATTTGGTACAAGTCATCTGGAATCAGCAGCTTTAAGCAAATCTATTCACTTACTCTGTAGTTTTTTTCTCTCTGTCTTTCTCCCTGTCCTACACTTTTCTGACTGTTCTTGGGAAATGAACAGTGAAATCGTACAAGGGGAGATGTGCAGACTAACTGCACAGGGCAGGACATGTACAGTAGCTGGACGCATTTGCACTTTCAAAAGAACAGAGGTGCTCTTTGTTGAAGCTGCTAGCTTGGGGGGTGGGGGGGGGGGGGAGAGAGAGAGAGAGGTGTGATGTATGTGAATGTGCTTGGGCTGCGACAATCTAATTAAAGGGAATGAATGGAGGGTGCTGAATGGTTGAGGGCCGTGAAGGACTGAAAAAGCATGAAAGATGAATCAAAATGTAGGTTTTATTCCAATCATTTCCAAGGGAAAAAAAGTTGTCACTATAATGTCGTTCTTTCTGCCGTTTGTCTTTAACTTGAAATGCTAGTCGCACCACATTTTGATGGTAAAAGGACAGATTTAGTGTCTAATACTACAGGTTTGATCGATTTGTAGAACTATTGGTATCAGGGATGCCAGTCTGTTACAGCTTTAGTGTATAATGTGTTTAAAGTTAAAATCCACACTGTAACACTGTTAAAATGAAAAACAGCTATTGTAAAACGACGTTGCATTTCTGGCTCCATTTTGTTGTTTGGTGGCATATTTTCTTCTTCATATTTTTATAATTCCTGTGGATAACAGGCCAAGCGTAGACGCTGTGACAACATGTTGAGATATTTCCAGTACAGCTACAATGGAATTTGATAGCATAAAACATCAATGGTATATTTATGCACCAATATGCCCACCTTTGATTGAAAGCAACAAGTTGAGATGAGATGATGTAAAGACTCTTCAGGTGATAAAAATCGTAATAATAAAAACAGCAACAAATAGATATGAGGGTTGAACAGTGGCTGGCAGCATTTATTCCCCTATACCTTTTCTCTGTGAATGAAAGCATTATGCAATAAAGAATATTGCATTCTGTGAAACACATGTCCGTTCCCCCTATGAGATCGTCCCTTCAAAATCTCCCATCGGTACAAAGATGAATGGCGAGTCAAAGCCTCACCTCACGATAAAAGCCAGCAGATAGATAAGGTAAGGTTACACCAACAAACCAATATAGTGGAGTAGAAAGAGAATTACATAACAGCACGTCTGTAGTAATGGGTTCATGTAGTATTGGCTTTAAATAGGCTCTGATGCTGGTAATTTTCTCACTTGGTTGTTGAACGAGACGGTTTAAAAGCAGGTCCATGGGTCCGTGCGTACCGGGCATGTCAGTTATAGCATGTTTGGCGTTTTACTTGGATTTGGACCAACCAGTTTGGTAATCCAATGGTAATCCTATTTGTCCACACAGTCAAACCTTTCTCTTCCCCTCTGCTTCTTTTCCTGCAGCAACAGTAAACCACTGGTAAACAGGGCCGTTTCTATACATTTCAAAACAACTCAAGAAGTGTATAGGGTTTTCTTTGTTACAAAAATAGCCCCTCTGTAACAGCAGGGGCTGCTGAACGGCTTTGTTGAGGCTATCCAGTACTACCAGGATAGGGATAAGTGAAGGGGATTAGATCAGTCCTCAGAGACTTTGACCCTACCACTGGGTCATCAGCACACTGCTGTTGTGTCCCCCGTTCTGCTACCACAATCAGTCCTCAGAAGATTAGGCAAATGTCCTGGCAAATAATGAGAGATGGCAGATGCCCCCATCAGAATAAATTAACAGCGTCCATAGTGATTATTGAGAGAGGAAAAAATAAAATCAGGAAAACAATAGATGGATGAGGTCATGTGGGCAGTTTGTAGAAGCTGATAGATATTTATACAAGTAGAAGAAAGAATTGGTCAAAGTAGTGATGAGCATGAGTACAGTTACGGTACTTGACATGGGCATCGAGCGTGATGGTTTTTTGGCGATTTTGTTTACATATTATGGTAGAATAATTTATTTGTCTCTCTTCTATTATGTGCCGTTACATAATAAATACCCTTGTTGGAAAAAAACATTGGTGGAATTCTCTGATCGAGAGCTAGAAAAAAGTGGATAACCAGAATAATTGGCAGCTAAGGTCAGTTTCAAAATGTAGGCTATGCCACAGTGACAATTTACTGAGAGATTAACCTCTGGCCTACCACGGCCTTCATTCCACTTTCCATTTATGTCCCCGCTAATTGTATTTCACAGCCTTTCTTCTTCAGCTGCCATGCTTGCAAATGAGCAGACACTGTTACAGCCTCTCAAAGAGTGTGAAAGGTGTATGAAATAGCAGGTGTTCTAAAATAGACGATCCCAAGTGATGAATGGATTCATTTGTTAAATGAATGTAATGATTTGCTCTATGAAAATGAATGAAAATTGTCATCCCACTACAAAATTGATAAATCAAAAGACTTTGTGGCACTATGGAGAATATGCTTTCTCACTCTCTAATCTCAGCTCTAGCATTATCTTGTAAAAGTCCAGAACTTGAATAAAATTCCTGGGAACTAATGGTACTAAAACTCTAGAACGTATTTCCATTTCATGCACCGTAAAAACATCCATATTAGCAACTTATTTAGTCTCAAATTCAGTCTTAAAATCTTTTAAATCGGCCAAGTGGCAGATCTTTTTCACTTGTTTTTAGACTCGATGGATATTTTTGACATTCTATCTGTTCACTTTGGCTCTCATATCTGTCAACAGAACCGAATGTTTCAAAGTTGTTGTTTTTTTTCTCCAGCAATATCAAACGGAGCCGCATTAAGCATAGCAGAATAGATTAACGGCTCTGAAGAATGGATTGATGTATCCCACTCCCAGCATTCAATCTGGCCCAGTTTTTATCTTCATATCATGCACGCTATATTTTTTAGATTTATTCAATCAAAATAAAAATTGCAGATTACTGCATGTGAGAAGGGCTTGCCGGTGTATAAATGGAAGGACGGATATAGCAAGCTAATTCCGGCGTGTGCTCTTCCAGCCTCCTGTCCACTAAGGTTTTGGAGTATATCGTTGTGTGCCAGGGGTTTATTTTTGGTTGTCACGGGCACATATAGGCTTACACTATCTGAGCTGCTAATTAAAGACTTACCAAAGCTACAGACAAACTCCCCAGCCAATGATGACTCCAGCTATGCGTCAGTGCCAGTACTTGCATAATTCTTAGTAAGACTTTTACAGCCGTCCTTTAAGGAATTTATTATTGGTAAATTATTGACATTTAAAGACATTGAAGCAATTTCAAAAGGAACGCCAGATTTGCTTGATGTAGTCAAAGCCTTTGTCATGTAAGAAAATATCATTGTATATAGTATGCAGTGTTTCTTCCTAATATTTTTAGTTTGTAGGTGAGGCCTTTTTAAAATGTTCAGTTTTAGGTTTGGTCTCAGACCTGCTCACTGATCCAATTCCACTTCCAGAGCCGGTGGCTTTTATTTGGTCAACAAAAGTACTAAAGGACTATTGCTAAATATTGTTCCAATTATCTGTTTTCTGGCAGTCCATAAGCCTGGAGAATCCGTTTGTAGTAGTTTCCTACTTTTCTAGCAGTGTGGTAAATTTTGGATAGTGGGAGGCTGCTGCTGCTGAATAAATACAGAGGTAACAGTAATGTCCCACAATTACAGATAAGTGTTCAACCTTTCTTGCAATGCATCAACCATTACAAGATGGTCTGGTATTATTTGCAGCACAATCAGGCTATGACATGCTCTTTGCCTGAACAGTTTTCTACATTTGAAAGATTAAATCTAATGGTTCTATTTACCTTTTAAGTCAGTTTGTTACTGCTTTGCCGTGGTCACATGGCCTTATGTGTGCACATGTTTGGTGTTCCCAGCAGAGGGAGCAGAGCAGCTCAGAACCCAGTGGGCCGGAGCAGGCAGAGAGCAGTGCCAAGACCTCTGAGGTGAGTACTCTCTGGAACCCACACACTCACACTGTGTGTGTGTGTGTGAGTGTCTGTGAGTGTGTGACTTGTATGCAGTTTCTGCGATCTTGTGTTGCTTGAGGACAGCGCATCACACCAAGTCGCCCATTGTGTTTTCATCATAACGTCTATTTTTTGGTGCATTTCATTTTGTGATCTCATTTTCTGATTTCACCTGGTCATTAGTCATGGCATGGTGGAACACTCCAGACTAATGCAGCCCAGCACATCTATTCTCAGTAATATAATACTTGGTTCCTCAAGAAGCAATTTGTAGCTCCATAATCCCAACAACAATGAGCTCACCATGGTAAATGAGCTTATCTGCAGGCAAGGACGGGAGACGTGGTCCGAGGGCTTTTGACCAGAATAAAGAGTATAATGCCTATAATATCACTGCCCTTTGGCCAAAGGGGTCATTGGCAGGCCATCAGCTAAAGTATTACATTTTAATTGAAAACAGAATTTTGGTAGAGATGCTTGGAGGAGTGGTTAGCCCTATCTGCACTAATAATAAGACCAATATGACCTGAGCAAATGAAATGATTTGTAACAATTGCATAGCCTGTTGCTAATTTGAATCCCATGCTAATCAGCTGTGTCTGTAATTTATAAAGTAAAAATTTTCAGCGCAAATTACCTTCCGTATTTTGGTGAAGACAGAGACTCTGATAATACTAATCCCGAGCAAATCGAACGGTCAGTAATTTCAGCCGTAATTTGTTCTCGGCGCGCAGTTTCTTTTTCTTCTTCTTCTAGACGCACAATTTCTATAGTCCTCCTGTCATGAAAAATGAAGGCAGTGGTTGAAGCTATAGAGGAAGGTTTTGAAGCGCATTTTCGGCAAGTGAGGAAAGTGAAAAATTGTAAAGTCTGCGCAACGTTTGTCAAATGTCACGTCACCTCTCCCTTTCGAGCGTTTCCTGTCACTCTCCACTGTGTGCTATCCAATAAAGCAGAAGTGGCTAAAGAATATACAAAAGGATGACAAGTTGGATGCATTCTTTATCGTCAAAGTAAAACGTCTCCATAGAGCAGTAAAGAGAGTGGAGCCGGTGCAGGCTCTTCTCCTGCCCACGCATGCTTCATCGCACTAATACAGTATCATGCATGATTAACACGCATGAAGTCACTACTTGATTTTCACTTAGTTTCACTGGAGAAAAACACAAGAGCGATTCTGACCATGATGACGCCCCCATCAGAAATTGACTTCAGACATTGTGTCAGGGTCGGATGAGATCAGCGTCACGGTCAAAGGCCACGTCAGGCTTTTAAGTGGATCTGTCCTGAAGGCTCACCCACCGCTAACGCCAACAGCGACAAAACCAGAATTCGTCACACCTGACCTCTACATCTGAGCGCCAGCCCTAACAAAGGAGGTCAAAGCATACCTTCTCTCTAATGCAATAAGTTGGAGCAGCCTGAGCCGCATCTGAAAAGATTAGCCCTGCTGCTCTGGGAAGGGGGGAGTTGCGAGAGGGCGAAAGTGTTCGGTAATAGCACCGGAGGATTGAGAGTGGAGGGGCGCTGCTTTGTCCACAAATGAAAGCGGTAATCAAGGTCAAGTTCTGCAACGCACCTCCTCACCAGGATGGCCGATCGCTCTACAGCAAACAGGTACCAAGAAAGTCGGGGCGCTGGGGGAATGTAGGCCAGGGAAAGGGAGGGTTTTAACATCGGAGTGGCCGAGCTGACCCGTGAGGTGGGATCTCCCTGCCTGACCAGGACAGGATACTGATTCCTCCTATACGCCACTGAAAGACTTAGGTGGAGCTCTGTGCAGACACGTGTAGTGCTATGTTATAATATCTCCTTTCTTCAGCACAGCACTTTGTTTGTAGCATCACACTCCACTAAAGCTGGATCATTTACCACCTACATCACCATGTAGGGTATTAGATTATTTACAGTCTGCTGTTTGTTATTGGCTGCTTGGGGATTGACCATGATCTTGAACATTGCATCCTGTTCTCGGTGGCTGCCATTGCTAAAAATAATTTTTACTTAAATACAGTTATTACAGGTCTTTTTTGTCACCATAAAATGACAGGTTACTATGCACTGCACTCTTAGATTAATACAGAACAGGGTATAGTAGTAAAATATGCACTGTGTCTGCTTTACTAAACAGTTGGACTTCATGTCCCTAAATATTTAAAGGTTCCATATTATTCTGTTTTCATGATATTATTTTCAAATATAGCATAAGTTGAATTGAATTAGTTCAATTTAATGAATGTGTCCTCACAATACTGGACCCTGATTTGCTGACAACAGTAGCTCCTCTAATTCAAGTTTCATGAGTTAAACCCGATGAAGTGGAGGCTTTCCAGTTCAAATGATGCAAACCGGCCTGATTGGAAGAATTTCAGTAATTATTTAGTGTGGGAGCCAATCAGGACCAAGTCTAGTTGTGATGCATTTAGTAGAGTTAAGTCTGAAACTGGCTGGAAAAAATGATAGATTTTCAGACATGCAATAACCAGAAGTTCAACCTCTCAAGCACAACCAAGTTTTAACAATGCCTTCATTAACATCTGTGGTTATGCATCTATATAAATAGAGGGACAATGAATGAATTCCTATAATATGGAACCTTTAATTTTGTGTTGTCCTTTTTCTTACACTGACCATTTATACTTTCTGAACATTCACTATGTTCAAACAGAAAGAGGCTGCTTTTTCCTGCTTGGGTTTTAAATTTGTGTTAAATTCAATTTCTGACACAATTAGGAAGGCCTTAAAAAGTCTTATATTTGGCTTTCTGAAACGTGCAGATACCCTGAAAATTTTTTTTTCCAGGATTTCATGCTAAATTGATATATAGAGAAAGGTGGTAAACGCTAAAGCACATCAAACATCTAAAACTATAAAGATTGGGAATATAACAGAAGAAAGGCAAGTCACTTTAGAGTTTACTTAATTAGAGTGTTGGTATTGTTTTCTCTAGGTTGTACTCCACTTAGTAGGAGCAATAGGTTTGGGACTCAGAATATTGTTACGTGAAGGCAGTAGAGTAAGAGACAATGAATGAGATGCCAGGCAATAGAGAAGTTTTCTACTTTCATAACACCTATGGGCTAGCAAGCCATACTGTCACTAACGGTTGGCAATCTGAGACTTTACTCTGATAGTAAATCTGTTAGCGAGCTAATTAGCCATTTTATTGTCTCCAAGACAATGTCAACATCATTTCCCCAAATAGATTAAAGAGTCTTGGCAGGTCCTGCCAAGAGTGACATCAGTGTGTGTTGAACTGGGCGGACAGAATGCTTGACTGCTCATGTGATTTGGAAATTGACACTGTAGCATCTATAGCAATCTTATGGCGTACTAACGGCAAATGGCTAATGGTATTACATTGATGTTGCTGCTTGTGTAATGCTGCCATCACACATGGAGCTGAGGAGATGACACAGGAACAATCAAATACATATCGATGCATGGAAATTAATGTGCGTTAGAAAGGTGATTATACTGTGTTGGCATGACACTAAAGATGTGCAACTTAGCCACTGCACCTCCCAGCCTATCAGAACTGACTTCTCCACAGAACAGTCATTTAAATGTATTAAATGCATAGTAAATGGATAGTAGAGTTTCATGTTTAGTTCACAGGTAATGCATCAAAACCTTTTGAACTTGAATCAGCAAGGCTTGTGGTTGTGGTTGTGGCTGTAAAATCTGCTGAATTTCACAGACTTAGATCAAGATGTTCAGCTTGAAGAAAGGATACTGCATATGTTCAATACATGTGTGATGTGTGTGTGACAGAGGGAGAGGGTGAATATAAATCCACAGTACTGAGAGCCTTTCTCTGACGTCTTCTCTCTGAAGAATATCGACCATCTCGGTCTGGCCTTTGCCCTTGGTTTTAAATGGCTCCTTTGCAAACCATTACTTTGGCCTGAAGAAAAACATTGGCTCCATTATCACCCACATATTGTACACTTGATGTCAGAGCAGTGGAGCTTATGCTTTCAAAGATATGTATCTAATGTCAAGGACTGGATGTCTCTCAATTTCCTTCAGGTAATTATCGACAAATGTGTTCTTTGTTATTGGTCCTGAACACATCTCCAGACAAATTCACCTTAAACTCCATACATCAAGCCTGTATCTAGGAATTTAAGCATACCATTGTTTCATGTTTAAACCTTGAATGGAATACTAAAAAGCTGCTTCAGACATGTTTTTACCAACTTAGGAACATTGTGAAGATTAGATCAGTTTTTGCCTTTTAACAACACTGAGAGAATTATTCATGCTTTTACATAATCTTGCCTTGACTATTACAATGCACTGTTATCCTGTCTCTATCAACAAGCTGCTGCATGAGTCCAGATTGTGCAGAATTCATTACTGGAAACTGACAAATTCCAATTATTTTCTGATGTGTTATTTTCTAGTGTCTTGTGAAATAATTTCACATGGCAGTGTAGTTTTCTACCCTTCAGCCAATGTCAGTTTGCTGGTGTAATGTGGCTGGTAAAGCCCCTGGTACTGTATAAACTCAAGTTTAAATACCCCTGTTTTTTATGTTTCATCTTGAAGAGCTTTGGCTGGAACAGAGTTAATATAATCAATCTCATTTCACCCAGTCTGTGCAGTAAGGTAGATAGCAACTACCAGTTCAGTCAAGGTCTATAAATTATTGATATATGCTATAATACATAGTACTATGTTCACTAGCTCTGGTGCTCCATTCTAACACTTTAGCATACACTATGTTGAGTGATAGTAGGGGTGATTTCAACAAATCTACTCTGCCGAAACGTCAATGAAAAAGAGTTGCACGTACAGTTCAAACTTTAGTCCCGCCCACAAAGGCGCTGATTGGCGCGATTGTTTCTCTGAGCGAGAACAAGCTGTTGACTAGAGCAACACAAGACTCACTGAATCTCTCGAGAAAATCTGAAAAATGGGCGGGACGCGATTCAGGAGTCTGGAACCAGGCTAGCTCTAAAGCTAAATGGTAAGTAATCTTAAATGATATGTGGTGAAGTCTGACAGTTTTGTGTAGGAGATTAGTAAAATGTACACAAAATCTGATATACAAATAATGTACTGCTTTGAGCTAGTAGGGACTACTTTCCCTGTTTCCATAGGAAATTAAGGTGGTGGATGATGGGAGACTGTGTGCAGCTAAATATCACTGCTCAGCAGATGAATATGTGGTTGACCATCTGAAATAGTTTGAACAATAAACTTGGCTACAGCAACTATATTGACTTAGTGATATTTCATTAAGCACTTTTACTAACGTTTTACTGCTAAAAGGTCAGTCTTCTTACTTTGAGTAATGCTAGTAGCCTCAACATAGTGTAGCATGGAGCACCGGAGCCAATGAGATATTTCTGAAAAACTTGGTATATTCCTTTCACTTCCATGACTGACAAACTGGACAAGCCTTAGCGTTGAACCCAGATTTACTTGACGTGTTGTCTTGGTGTGATTTTCTGTGCATGTTGGTGTTGGTATGCATTGGCTATGCACTTGCGCTTCCACTTTATAAGAGATGTTGCGCTGCTATATGTGTCTCTCTCAGCTGTAGCGGGAACTAGTTGACGCGGTACCATTATTTTGTAGGAACCAATATATGACCTTTTCTATCAGGTAATTAGGAAAAGCACCGCCACCATCACTGTTACATAAGTAGCTGCCAAGTATAGCATTGGCCCTTTATTTTTTGTTTTGTTTTATCATTAATGATCAGCATTTCAATGCAGTCTTTGTGAGCAATATCTATGAGTCATTTTGGTGCAGAAACATTATGATGAAAGGATTATGATGATGCAGCCATGTTGAAGATTTAATAGTACAGTTAGCCCAATATATTGATATACTGTATATACACCGATATATACATATATACACCCTGCCAAGAATAAAATTCTGGGGAAAACATTGAGTCTTTGTAATTAAAAAAATAAAAAATAAAAATTGCATTCATTTTTCAGTCCTAAAAATGTTGGTATCGACCTCCAAATTCCAAATTGGTCGAATTGGTCGCTTTTTAATAGTGCTCATGTTTTATCCATCCTACACACACACACACACACACACACACACACACACACACATACACACGTCCAGTAAACAGTGCAACTCGCAGTTAGAGGAAGGCAGTGCTGTTACTGCTCTGCAGCTGAAATTAAAGTCAGCGTGTTATTATTAAGTTCTAGTCAGTCTGCCACAGCAGCTAATAGCCAGCGAGACACAGAGCATGGGAATCTAATTCATTCCGCTCAGCCGCCGCGCTTGTCCTCTACTCTCTCCTCTCTCTCTCTCTCTCTCTCTCTCTCTCTCTCTCTCTCTCTCTCTCTCCCTCTCTCTCTCATCCCATGACGCTGCTTAGTCGCTCAGCCGGAGAGAGGAGAGAGAGAGGAAGAGGAGCGGGGAGGATGAACTGAAACAAGCCGAAGGAAGAGGATGAATGAAAAGGAGAGAAGCTAGGAGGAATGATCTCAGGTTGTCGGAGGAGGCCAGCCCAGCGGTTCAGTGTCTTGCGCGTGTGTGTGTGTGTGTGTGTGTGTGTTGGCTGATGACGTGCGCTAGCCTCTGAGATGGCGTTAGGAATCCTGATTGCCTTCAGCGCTGTGGAGGAGGCATCCTGATCCTCACAAGGGGCCCACATGCAGTAACGTCTGTCCGCTGTGGCTTCTCTCCCTCACCAACGTGTGTGCGTGTGTGTGTGTGTGTGTGTGTGTGAGAGCGCGTGAGTGCGTGTGTGTGTGTGTGTACTCTCCTCCTCTTCTCCTCCCCCTCTTCTTCTTCTTCAGCAAACCCTACCTTTTTTTTTTTCCCTCCTCTCTTCTTCACACCAGTATATTTTTCTCCATCTGCCTCATATTTTTTTCCAGTGGTGATGGTGGTGGTGGTGATGAATTTGAGCATAGGTTGAGAGCTCTTTTGTTTTTTTTTCCTCTGGCCAACATGGATTGTCTTTGCATTGTCACCACTAAGGTAAGAGGCACAGCGCAAAATGAATGATTGACTGGATCAGAGAGAGGGGATGACAGAGAGACAGAGAGAGAAAGAGAGAGAGAGTGAGCAATGTGGGAGATTGAGGCATGCAGTGAAGCGGGAGGAAAGAAGCTCAGTCTGCGTGTTGGTTATTTCTGGATGTTTGCAAGTGTTTATGCGTGTGTGTGTGTGTCTTTTGTCTTCCCTTATGGTCCCCATGGTCTTCATCCCCTCATCGCTATGTGCTTTGAAGGGAATAGTCTAATTAATCATTTGTGGACTGTTGCCGTAGGTTGTTTTCACCACATATTTAGTGTGGGTTATCTCTTGACTGAGCAAGTTGTCATATTTTGTGTCTGAATGTGTATGTGTGTGTGTGTGTGTGTGTGTGTGTTTTGAGTATGATTCACTCCTTTTCGTCTAACTGTGTGTCTGTCAGCGGCTCTACAGAGAGCTCGCTCGCCGGCCTTGCCTTTATTGAGATATGGAAGCAGAAGTTGGGGTGAACTTCTATCATCCGGCTCTCGGTCTCTGCTGCGCCACTGTGGTCGGAGAGCTAATGAGCACATTTGAAAGCTGCGCTGTCTGAGTCTTGCTCATTGATCAGGAGTTAAATGCCAGAAATAGCGGAGGAATAGAAGTCTGGTAGGTGGTTACGCCATGCAGTGTCTCCAGGAGCCGGCCGTGATATCGCACACCACAGAACTAGCCTTTAAAATCAAAGAATCGGCTCATTTCTAGTGCCTGCTTGTTTAACTTGTTTACTAAAGTTTGAAAATAAAATATCGTCACTTTATTATAATACTTGCATTCTTATGTAAGCTACACAACTGCAGTCTTTCATATGCAAACTTGTTGAAAACTTGAAGACTAACCTTTGGTTTGTAGTGAATTTTTACATGACTCCTATCTTTTGGCTAGTGCTACAGGCTGTTTACCATGCGAAAAAACCAATGCACCCTCTGTCACCGGGCAGCCTAGCTAGTAGAAACCTAACTCGATAACAAAGTCTGAGATACTGATGGTTTATTAATGGATGTTGAAGAGGAAACGGCTCTCACAGCAACGTTTTAGAAACAGCAGCAACTAGAGGTTAATATGTTTTGGGGCTGGACTCTTCCTATCTCTCCCATAATAACTATAATAACTCTGATAGAAAACAACAGGCTGCATCTGAATTCTGATCTAGAGGGAAAATGTTGCTAAACCACATCATGGAGTGCCAATAATGTATGTTGAAATGTTGTTGTTTTAAAGTAATAGTGTTTCTCTTGAAAGCTGTATTGTGCTTTTGTTGGGGCAGTTTGCTTTGTAGTCATTCAATGGTGACTTTTTGTTTAACTGTGTTCATAACTTGGTACATTTGGGCTTTTTGTCTTGCCAGTCTCGAGTCCATATGACACGATGACACATAATGACACAAGATCCAGCTCAGCATACTGTTAGTTGCACAAAATCAATTATGGCTTGGGCACATTTTTCTCATTTTGAACATCTATGTGATCATTTTATCACTTACTGAGAGAAAAAAACATAACCTTGAAGATATGAACTGTTATCTAGTCCAAATTGTAATGTGATCAAATAATTCTTAGATGTAGCCTTACCATTCCTGTGTATTGTGGTATGTACAGTATGTCGATAGCAACAGTGGGAAGGTTACTCCTTAAGAAGCAGCTTGCCTAGTATTTACATCAGACCGTTCTGAGTGAAACTGACTGAGCACTCCTCTTCATTTGTGCGGAAAATCTCCATTGAGTGGTTTAAGTATAGGCATAGCCTACATCCGGCAGGGCGGTTGGCCTACCCATCTTGGTTGAAAATAGATGGACTTCCATATCTCTCTCTCTCTTCCTTGCATGTTGTTAGAGCACATGTGTGGCTGGAGCAGAGACCCTCTTGGCCAATTAGGACATTGATTCCCTGAAAGCCATGGTGAAATATTCACGCTTGTTTTTTGCGTTCTGTGTTAAAGCCATTAGTAAGAGAGCTACGGTGCGCTGCCCTTCGCTCAGAGTGGTTCATAGTGTTCCCTTCCGTAAGGAGAAATTGTTGTGACGTGAACTCTGGTTCACTGATGGAGGTCGTGATTCTCTTCTTTTCAAAAATAGAATCCAGGGGAACTCGAACAATAAACGGCGACAAGCTGCAGTTGATTTGAACTGTCATTCTTTTTATAGTCGATGCGCTGTGAATGGGTGACTGCGGGAAGGGAGCTGTCCACGAGGTCAAACCAGTCACACAGTAGGTAATAGTGTGGGGTTGTGTCAGCACACGGCAGGCGTGATGTCTCCACGTGTGCGCGCGTGTGTGTGTGTGTACAACTCGTGCACCTTGCCTCTGCACTATGACAGCAAAGTGGTAATCATCCTATTGAAGGTAATTTATTAAATATAGTTTAATACATTTTTCATCATTTTTGAAGGCTGCATTTGGTGACCTTGGCATTTCAAAGAGTTGTTGTTTGCCAAAGATGCAGTCATGGGTTAAACGTCAGGAGAGTAAAAAATGGACTAAATATGACTATGTGAATTATCCTAACCATTGAGCTGTAGCCTGCCTTGACTTCCAGGCGTCGGTGAATCACAAACTGCATTTGTGATTTATTTGCACGAAATGTCCCTTTTAAGCAATCATGCTATTTCATTTCTCTATCCAACTTGCTCACTTGATGGGCATGGACTTTTATTAATACAACCAAACTGACCTCAAGAGTGAAAACTTGCATGTTGTTTTGACAAAAGCGTCTCTTATTTGCGGTAATGACACCGTAATCCAGTCACGCTTCCAGTGTCCTGCCTGTAAGGAAATATATCAGGAAGGGAAAAGGAATCCTTGCACTGTCAAGAAAAATGGAGTGTCCAAACAGGCTTATGACGCAAAAAAAGAAGAATTTAATCCATGAGGTGAGTAAAAAAGACAAAATGTGAAAAAATACAGAGAACAAAGAGGTTTCAGTTACACCATCAGCAGTTTGTCTCTGTTTGGATATTTGCATTTTTTTCCTGACCGTGCAGATTCCATTTCTCTTCCTGATGTATTGCTTATTATTTTGGAAATTACAGATCTGAGCTGACTATTATATGGACTTATTTTTGAAAGAGTGCAGACGCACCCCATTTTTCTGCCTGTAATGAAAAAATCTCTTTCCTCTGATGGGCAGCCTTGGGGTTATGAGGCGCTAGGCTAACTGTAATTCTGAAGTGACACTGTAGCACTTAATATGCCCTCCTTCCTTGTGTAGCGGGCACAGTGTTAATGGAAGATAATCTCCGCTGAGGATGCCCACACTGACAGTAATACGGATTTGGCAAACCAGAAGTTGGTCCAGAGGTGATCGCAGCACATAAATTATTTAATTAGCCAGTGGTATCATAGTGTAAATGCACCGCATGATGAGCTATACTTTCTGGCAGTCAGCATCAAACATTAAACAGCAAGTTCAAGTGTGCACTGCCGATGCAGAAGTATGCGAGTGCAATAATTAGCTATTCTACAGTCTGGCTGCAGCTGGGATAAAAGAGTTCCCCCACCTGGTGGGATTGATTGTATGTTGCAACAACGTGGCGGTTCCCCTCCCGCTCCGTCTGCAGAGACCTCCGCGGAGGGCGCCGCTCTCATCATCCAAGATCCGCTTTGTTTTGTTCTTCATCACAGCAGAGCAGAGCTGGGATACACACACGTCATGGCTACCAAAGATTTTGTTTGGCTTGTTTGACAGCTCTAACCATTTTTTGTCATCCACGGGACGCATGCACACACACACATGTACAAGACAGATTTCAAGCAGGGCAGGAAATGAAATTTTTTGTCCAGTGGCCACAGTGTCTGGTACATCTCACAGAGTGTTCACACTGCCAGCCACTTAGTTGATGGGTCGCTCTGTTCTGACTGTTTGTGGGCTTGATTGTATCTATGTAGTGGTGTGCAGCTACAAAGTTTTGAACAGGCAGTCATGTGTTTTTGCAGCTCTGGTATTGCCTGTCGTAACGTTACATCATTTTAATGAGTCAGCTAACAAGTGCTAATTAGGTAGCATTAATTCAAAATAAACCAAAAATAAAACTCAATACAATTATTTGCAAACTTACCATCGACCCCAACAATGGATGCAGCTGTTCTCCAAGGATTGTTTTTGAGACATTCATCCCTGTTGTCTTTCAAATAAAAGTTGTAGAGAATTGGGAAGCTTTGAATGGCTGTAATCAGCTTATAACAGGGGGAACTATTGTTCATGGAACAAAATCACGTCAGTAGGGAATCAAGGAAGCACACAAATCTGACTTGATGGCTGATGACCGCAAACGGTTCAGCTGTGGCCCGCTTTTCTCAGCCGACAAGCTTGTTGACCGCGCACACATCGGGTCTCCCGGCTGGAAATGAATGGACTTTGGGTGGCTTGTTGATTGAGTTGCTTGCAGTCTGAACGCACGGTCAGAATCCCCCAGCCACTTTCAATGTATTGCCAGCCAACTAGATGTTTAGAATAGAATAGGAACTCCAAATGATGACTGTCTACCTGCCAGCGTGGCTGAGAGAGTAGGTTGTCTTACCCCAAACAGCCAAAATGTACAGTTGTGAGATACCATCAGATTCTTTTTTTCCAGTCTCCCAACTGGAAATGCTGCACGTTGCGTACAACATTGTGGGATGGACCTGAAGGACTGTATGACATCACCCAGGGTGCTGACATGCTTTATGTAAGGTTTAACTTCAGCCCACACAATGGGGAGCTTTGTCCACCAAGGCTGTGATTAGATTTCCTCCTGCTTTTGAAATGGATCCACTCCCTCCCAATGATAGTCACGGGTGTCACGGGAGAGGACTAGGTGCTCACGGGCTGAGATGGGGAGATTTGGCTTTCTCGTAGATAAAGCACTGTAGTGGGAATTGGGCATGGTAGTAGATTTGACCTCAGAGCCTTTTGTGTTTCTGGGAATTGAGCTGTTGTAACGTCTAGTGACCAAAATAGTCTCCTTTTCTGTGCACGCTCTGGCCAGATATTGTGATCTTTGTGAGTCTACCTGCGTAATCTTGGATGAAAGCATCACAGTGCTGTCATACTGAGCTCCTGATAGCCCCCCCCCCGTAGCCACTTTGGTGCTCGTATCATAGGCTGAAATACCATGCGAGACTGTGCATATTACTCTCAGCTCTACTACCTAGTATTCAACCCCCTAAAAATGAATGTGCACCGCATAATGATATGCAGTTTCCATTCCATAGCCATGTTATGTAATGCTTCGGGGGCATGATGAGTACTGAGCTTCAGTTCAGGAGAGGGAGAGGGAAAGAGAGAGGAGATAAAAGAGAGGAAGAAAGCACTCCTACATGAGTGTGTTGATTCTCTGCCACAGTTTCTGTTTTTAGATGATCTCTCTCATCTATATTCTGACACCCTTCTGATGAAGTAATGCAAAAGAGGCTTCTCTCTTGTTCTGCTGAAAACAAACACGCAATGGCAGGCAGACAGACGGGCATACCTGACAGACCAGAGCATGGGTGAATGGTTGTCATGTGTGTAGGAACAGGAGCTCATTGATTTTCTTTGCAAGCACGAGTTATTTCAGTGTTACAACTGCCCCTGTTATGTGCTGGCTAGCCTATATTTTACTATCTTGGCTTGGCTCCTTACATGAAGTTGTATTACTGACAAGATAGAAACCACACAGTGTCACATCACTCAGTTATCAAAGACATTTAACCATTAACGTGTTAATATACAGATATGATTTTGACAAATTTTAGATTACGTGAAGCCTATTGGCGGATGAATTCAAAGGTGGGTAATTATGAACTGCATACCATATTCCATCTTACTGTTTTTATTGTTAAACAAGTATCAAATTATTTCACATATTATCAGTATGAATGCTTCTATATTTGTTAACAGAAGCTCATTTCAGCTTGCTTCAGTTTTATCTCTGTGAAATACCCTTGACTTAGGTGTCTGAGGCCTTTAGAACCACTGTACCTCCTCACTTTTAGCCCTCACCCCTTTAATCAGTGAATAGCTTCTAGCCTTAGAAACCTAATGAGTGCACTTTGTGGTCAGCCAGTGGCATTGATCCACCAATTAAGACTCAGTAAAACAGGCAGAATCAGCAGACACAAAGGGTGGGACAAAAAGAGTCTTTGTTTTCCTTGATGCACTCATGGATGCATTAACAACAAGCATGCATGCATACTGTCTGTGGATTTCACAGCAAAAACTGGACAGCAAATAACTTTAACTAAAATTAGAGCTGGGTTCAGAGGTGTTTTAGACACAAGTCCCTTGGGGCAAAAAGGAGGATTCCAAGTTAGACGAGGAGTTGTTGTCAAAAGAATTAGAAAGTACAGAGCTTTAGCCTGCTGGCTCAGTTGCCTGCTCAGTCACCAGTCTCCACTTTCTTCACCTTTCGTATTTTTTGTTGTTTTGTTACAAATGGATGACTGCCAATAAGCCCCTCGGAGTGTGAACAACACATTATATTTACACCCCGCAAGCTCCAAGCATTTACCTAGCACTCCTCAATTGACGGCCCAAAAATATCACAGTTTGGGTTTTATCCAAAATTTGCCGGAGCCCAAACAGACTCCACGTTGCTTTGAAGTCGCAAGTTGATGTCATTTTTGCAGGTCGTGTGTCAGCGATGTGCCCTCTGTTGAAGGCACTGACCTCTAGCACCCCTAGAGCCAAAAGAAACCTGCTGTTACCTTGTCATTATCATTATCTTAAAATAGAGATTCTCCCTCCAAGCAGATGGCTTACATTGTGGACTTCATTTCAGTACGACTGTTGTAGTCTTTGCTTCACAGGAACCAAATTGTAGTACAAAGAAGGAGATGTATTTCAAATTGTTTTGATGTTTACCTTATACCAGCAGTAGTTTTGTCCCCAGTACTTGGCCAGTTAATAGTTAGATTATTGGTCAAATAATCACCTAATCCATAGACCTACTAATAGAATAGCGAGTGAGCTGTTGAAAATAGAAAATATGACTTGAAGCATGTGACAGATACAGAATAATGCAAGTTACATATACAGTAGAAGCATTTATTAAATTCAAATTAAAGTAAGTTTAAGTAAAGAGACAGATCCATATTTTCCCCTGAATTTCCTTGTAGGGACAAAAAGTATGAGAGGCGCAAGAGCCTGTTTTTGTTTTGTTCCATGTGCTCAAAGATTCAGTCATACCCACTGCAACTGGTATTTTAAGAGCATCCTTTCTGCTTCTGCCAAACAAAGCTGCTAATTGGCTCTCTTGATGTACCTTAAGATCACACTCCTGTACCAAAGGATCACCTTGCAAATTAGCTGCCATAGCCTAAAACACCAAGTGAAGCCCTTACATTTTGCTGGACTAAATGCTTCTTTTCACCAACAGAAGAACACGTTGAAACACCGGTGCTTTTCAACACCTTCAGCATCTCTATTTTTGCCTCACTAAAGGGGCTATTTTCCTGTTATCTAGACACACTATTTCTACCTCCAAGGATATGTGCAAAGCTCCAAGGCGTAATGCAAATACATGCTGATTCTAATTTGGGCATTCTGTGAAGTCATTAGTAAGTCAAAGTCTGGTGGTTATAATATTGTATGAATAAACATCAAATTCATGTGCTGGTTACTCAGGATTACTCATAAAATATGCATAAATATCATGTAGTGATGTGTATGTATATATACATTTTTGTCTCTCTTTTATTGTTGTGGGTTTCTATCTATCTATCTATCTATCTATCTATCTATCTATCTATCTATCTATCTATCTATCTATCTGTCTGTCTGTCTGTCTGTCTGTCTGTCTGTTTGTCTGTCAGCTTTTATGTAACCGACGATGACATAATGTAGGCCTATTAATAACAGCATTAAATTACATGGGCTGATAATTCCTGTAGCCTGGCCATGGTAGAAACCAAGTCCCCAGCAACAATGATCAAACTTTCCTCCCACTACAGGGCAACCTGCTGGGTAGATTTGTGATCTGATGTGTTGCCTGGAAACAGCGCTGTTACTCTGTAGGGGCGAGGGAGAGAGAGAGTTTCTGGGAAGGGCAAATAGTCACATGTCGGAATAATTCAGTTTGCGCCCCTTTCAGTGTGTCAGGTTCCACGTTTACAAGTCAGATCATGTCAGATCACAGTTCAGTTCAATTAAGAGGTTCAGTTCTCAGATGGTGCATTGTTCAAACTTATTAGAAAGTTGAGCTGAAATTAAGACATTGCAGAGAGTCATGCTGCAGACACATACATTTTTGCTCTTTCAGTCGTTCTTCCCTACCACTGTTGCCAACTTGGAAGCTTTCTCACTAGATTTTGTGACTTTTCAGACCCCCGAGAGACTTTATTTCTCCAAAGCGACTTTTTCCAACCATGGGAAACAATGTTGATGCATTAACTCCCAGAGCATTTGGTGACAAATCTGTGCAGCTGATGCCTATTTGTTCTCCTTGCTGTCTAATCCAAAGAGGTCTGATGACAGTGTAGCCCCCCCCTGCGCTGAGAGTGGGGACTGAGGAAAATACAGTATATTGCTATGCAAATTGGTGTATGACCTCATCTGGCAACTTCTAGCGACTTTTTAAGCCACTTTCCTTGGAAAAGAGTTGGCAGCACTGTTCTCTATCTCTTCCTTGCCCTATGTTAGTAGCGATTACTGTATGTTTAGAGAAGGGGGGGAGGTTGGGGTTCCATATCCCTCGATCCCAGAGGGTGCGTCTATTGCCTAGATCTTCACCAACTTATCCTCCCGCATCACCAGAGTATAAGCAGGGTCAGGAGCTTCTGCCTTTGGACGGGAGGCTTAGATCACCATAGCGCTGAGAGCGAGGACTCTGAGTTTAATATGTAAGGGTATTATGCAGGCCAAATTACAAGCAGCGTATTGAGAAGAAGAAAGAATGGAGGAGGACATTGAAATGCTGATGAGATTTAGAGAGTAAAGGTCAGAGAACGGGATCTTAGCAAGATAAAAATAGAGGGGAATGGAGTGATGTACGCGTGCGAAAAAACCGCAATGTTTGCAAGTTTGCTGAAGTTCATGACCTTTTCATCGTAGGCTGCTTTCCCCTCTGAAAATCAGATTAAATTGTGATTGCCACTGTAACTGAATTGCCTGAGAGTTGCCGCTCTATCCTGAACTAGTAACCCTGTCAGCATATGTTGTGTTTTGACACACTATGTAACGCTGAGGTCGCTATGGTGTTCCAGGGTCCCAGTGTCCTCTTGTAGCACACAGTGGTATCCATCTGGTCAGCGACAGGCCTGGGCACATTTCAAAGCAGTCTGCTAGTATGTCACCCTTGCACGCTTGATTGGAATCAAAGTCATTCAAGCAACTTATTCATAGTAAAAATTACTTACAGCTGCTTGGGCAATGTGGTATTTTCAGTTAGATGTTCATCAGGGTCAGTTAGCAAAAAAACTAGAAGCTACATTTACTTTATACTTGCTGGATTAGAGAGCTAGCATCAGTCGGTTTACTTAATGTCTTACACAAGTGAGTAATACAGTAACTTTGTACAATTATTCTTCTTATAATAATAATAATTATAATAGTAGTAATGGTCATCATCAAGTAAACACGGCCCAAATGTCACTATTTATTCAACTTCATACAATCTAGACATTTCAAATAGCACTAAAATGAGTATAGGATGAATGTTTAGAGTTACAGTACTTTAAAATAGTCCAGAAGGATGAAATCTTTGTTAATTTTTTTGCTTAAATGTCAAAGCATCATCTTGTCAGTTCTGCATGTCTGTAATTCTGAGTCACTAACTGATTGCTCATCATGAAACATTTTACCATTATTTGCAATCTACCTCCCTCCACCTTTCTGTCTCTACATGCGCAACATTCTGTCATTAGGGAATCAAATGTTTTGTCATGTGTCTATGAGTGACAAGAGGTGCAGACCAAATAGTGCCTCATGCTGCAAGACATTAGTCACCAGAACTTTGGACAGTGATTTTTTTTTTTTGGACCAGCAGACAACCATTATTCTCCCCATTCACTCTATAGTCTATACTGTTCTGAAGCCACATGAGGGATTATATGTGGAAAATTTGTTTCAATAGTCTGTTGATGATGCACACTGTCTCAGTACAGCCATTCAGTATCTAGAGGAGAAGAAGACACATTCAAACAATGCAGCAAGTCGCATTGTCTGGCAGTAATAGGGTTTTTTGTGTGGAAAAAAAGGGGACAGTAACTACAATAGAGTGGTGCTGGGATGGGGCTTAGCCGTCGTATATGCAAGACATTAGAATAGGACTACCTGTAGCATAGGAGAGGCATAGACTGGCAACCAAGTGTGAAATCTCAGAAATGGACAATGAAGGGTGGATCATTTTGACTATGAGGAACTGAAAGCATTAGCTCTGTTTGCCCTGGAAGAACAGTGCCCTCTTCCTGTTTTGTGCCGTAAAGTAATCTCCCTTTGTGCCATAAAACACCAGCACCAGTAATTTTTACCCCATTAATCTGACCCAGTGGCACACAATATAAAATTCTGTGCAGAGGCTGGTAGAGGCTGCTAATCTTCTCAGTGTTGGTCTCGTTTGTTCACGGTAATTGTACTAATGTCTCAAAATGAATGCGGCAATGATTTATTGATTGTTAAAATGCTACACCCAGCACCTTTAAATACAACCTTGCACTACTCTTCATTGTTGGTGATGAGTCGAGGGGGTGTCGTCCGCCAACTTCAGCAGTTTGGTGGACGCTACAGTCATTTGCAGACGAGTAGACAAGGGGACAGAGCACATATCTCTGTGGTGGACCAGTATTCTCAGTGAGAGGGTCTGACAGGTAGTTTTCCAGCTGCTCAAACCGCCTTCTATCTGTCAGGACATCAGTTATCACTTCACAGATCGAGGGTGGGCCGATGTTCAGCTGGGACATTTTGCCGTGGAGCAGTTCCAGGCTGATGGTGCTGAAGGCTAGCTCAATATCTGACCTGAGTATCATCTCTTCGATAAGTGCCTCACGTTGCCCTCTTCCCGCTGAGTGATTTCCCCTCTCTGCTCTTGCTGTTCCTCTCTGGAAAAAAGACCCTTCTATCTCTCTCCCTGGCTTTATTTCTTTTCCTAGCACTACTTGGTTGTTCTATGGTATAAGGAATATTGCAAAGATACTAAAGCTCTGACCCTTGCACTCCTTTCTTAGGAATTGAAGCTTATTCTACTGTCTACTCTGAATAAAAGCGTTGGCTAAATGCCTGAGATGTAAATTTAAGTATGTCAGTATCTTAGTGTCCAAGCAGGTGGAGTAGTTACACATTCAGTCTGTGTTGCTCGGTGATGCACACATGAATCTTTACTTCTCCTGGTGGCAGAAAAGAGAACACAGTTTGAATTTCCTCTCCTTTTCTTGGCGCAGGAAGGCAGGGCGCATTACGAATGCATGGTAAAATAGTGGGACCTGTGAGATAAATAGGCATGAGATTCCTAATGCTCAATGATGCTGTGTAGCTTTTTTAACTTCTCTTTTGAACACAGATAGAAAGGCAGTTGAATAATTTTTCAAAAAGTTTTCAGTTAATGTAGATATAAGTTTCTATTAATTGGATAATGACTAGGCTGACATCTAATGATACAGGAATAATAATGGCTATTGAGGGATAATTTTCTCTGGTTGTAAATTCTGTAGCATTCTATTCTTAGAAATGTACAGCAATCCATGGAACAGGAATTGTTTAATTAATGTGATGCTTTATTGATCCCCATTGGGAAATTGTCCCCACCCCCCTCCACAGAGAGGTCAGAGGTCACGGTCAGCTACAGAACAGCACCGCTGGAGGTGTTAGGGATTCAGTGGCTTTAACCTCAGCATAGCAGATAATTACTGACATGGGGCTTGAACCTGGGTCGCTGCTGACGCATAGTCTCTCACAGCATGCTGTTCATCTCAACATGTCAGATATTTAATGAGGTATCCTGTAAATCCAGCAATGCGAAATTACTGCATGTACTACTTCAGTCATTTCTGAGCAGCTTTATTCCTAGTTATATCCTCATTCCAACCCATCCACCCCCAGATTTCCTCCTCCTCGTTTCTTTCAAACTCCTCATTCCACCCCCACTCTCCTCCTCTTCCTCCCCCACGTCATCTTCACCACACACTCTGAGGGAAAAAAAAATAAGGGATGTGGGGGGCGGGGGATCCTTCTCCGTTCGGTAATGCCGCTAAGCACTGAATCGATGGACAGTTACCACGGTAACAGGGAGGCTGGCACCAAAAATATATTCTATACAGCATCTTTGATACCTCCCACTACATTCAGCTTGCCGACTGGCGCATCTGCCCACATACCACCACTTTGAACGCCCTTCCCGAGGCAGGATGCATATTGCTGTTGCCTGGTGAAAACCTTGTATCTCCAAATGTGTCAAGTTTTCAGGAATTAAAAAAACGACCTCAGTGGTAGGTTGCCCACCTTGCATTTTTGAAACCATACAATAGATTTTGAAAAAGGTTTCATAAGCCCAAAGGATATAAACTTTTTATCGAGCCATAGAAGGCCATATCATCCTTCAATTCAAGAGGAAAATCAGCAAAATTAAAGTTTTCTCCTGACAACAGCAACACAAATCTCTTGAGTCTGATCCGGTCCTTGGTCGAAGGACCGGAAACACCTGCAACAACATAACATAGGTCACATAGGTCAATCAAATGAAGGGGCAGGACCTTCCTGACCAAGCCGCTACACTGAGATCCAGATGTAAACATTGCAGCCATTAAAAATGAAGACTTTCTCAACATCATACGATTTAAGTTATGAATTTAAACAAATTGTTAATCTTTCACATTTTCCACTTATTACCTAAAACATACCCTAAGTATAACCAATCCCTTTGTTGCCTTAAGTTAACCTGACCCTGAGTGCAAGCTAGCTGCAAAGCTAATGTGGCAGCAAGATAACCTTAGCTTAGCTGTTAAACATTTGACAGCTAGTCCTATTCACAAGTGAGAAAAAACATTCTGTTTTTTACTCTATTGATTCAGTGTCACTTCCACATCGAAGAATCGGTTGCAGTCAGTTGCTTCATTGTCCGACAGGCTGTTCATTGTCGCTCAATCCTGGATTCCAAAATGGTGGATTTCATACTTACATCGTTTGGTGCGGACTTTACAAACTTTTTGCCAAGTTCCGATCATTTTGACAGGCGTGAACACGCCATGTGGACTCAGGTGCGGACCAAAAACTTGGAAAAGGTTTGCCAAAAATTGTCGGTCTCTGTCCTCTTCCATTCGGATCATTTCTGGTGTGAAGACAATTTTGATAAAGTCCGACCCAAAGAGAGGAATTGACGATGTGTGCACAGTGTTTTGTCATCATGGCGGGTTGTTTGGGTTCTTTGTTTGGGTGCCAAATTACGACAGGGTAATTCTTCTGCCCTGTCGATATTTTTCCCCAGTCATTTGACCTTTCCTTATATAGATTTTGAGCCTTGAAATCTCACTAGCTAGCGAGAAACCTACTGGCTGCCCCAGAGCGGAAGTATGTCCGACGCATTGCAGCGGATTACGTCATCAAAATCACTAAAAGTCCCCCAGAATACTACAGGGTCGTTCACTGGCAAGGTGTAGCTTTATAATGTGAAAACACACTCTGAATGCCATTGTATTTTGAGTTTTTTGTACTCCCACCAAATTATATGTCCAATAGGTTTGCTTGATATTGGACAGTGTGAAACAAGTACAGACCAGTACAATGTAACAACCTAGCAAACTCTGGTTCGGATTTTAAATGGACTATTACAGTGTGAAAATGCCCTAAGTGAACCGAACTTCTCTGTGTTAATAATTACTGATGCTGTTAAATAATCTCATTAGAAAAATGGCTCATGATTGCCATTTTGATAATGCAGTAGTGCAGGGGCATTGTGTAATACACACAACCATTAATCACAGGACACAGATGAATAATTAGGAGTGGTTCATATTAATGTGTCTTTAATCAGTATTGAAGTTAATGAGAATAAATTACACTCTGTAAGTATTAGCCTATAATGAATGGTCTGTGTATTTTGCATGAATGGTGACAGTATTGTAGCTTAGCTAATAATGGTGTATACAATTTTTTGCAATATAGATAGGCAAGATGTCCCGATTATCCTCTCTTTGCTCTTCTTTTTTTACACCGGCTATCATTCTTCAAAGATTATGTCACACCTATAGCAGATAGAGATTGAGTTTTAGGTTCCTCAGTTCATAGAAGAAGCGCTTTCTCAGTTGAAAGCTGCAGTAGTGAAATAGTGAGGTGTTACTCTTTTGCTGCCGTTTTTCTGCAGAGCACCGTGGAGTGACAGTGTGGAGTACTGCTTGTTATGTAACACTGTGTGTGTGTGTGTGTGTGTGTGTGTGTGTGTGTGTGTGTGTGAAAGAGAGTGAGTGCACGGTGAGGGAAAGAATATTTCATCCAAGGTGGTGTGCAACATGCTGGAAATGGAACTAGCCAGCGTTTTCTTTTGAGTGCAAGTCACTCTCACATGTACTTATGAGCACATGCATACTTGCATATCACAAACACACACACACACATCAGCGTCTTTCACATCCCATTTGCACGTTTGTGTGTACTCACAAACACACACTGCCCGCTTTGTCCCCCTTTTCTCGGATCTTCCTTTAATTTCCCGTGAATCCTGCACATGTTGCTCGCGTTCAGCCACCAGAATTTCCTCCCTTTGCTTTACTCTTTTTCTTCTTCTCCTTATTATCACCAAAAGGGTGAGACGCACATTTTCACTCTCCCCCTCTTGACAGCTGAGTCCCGCCTGCTTGCCTGTGAGCTGCGATGGAGCTTTGCATCAAGTGAGGCTTTTTTTTTTTTTTTCCTTCTGTTTCTTTTTTTGGGGGGTGTTTCAAAATTCCCCACAGGAAAAAAAGGGTTCTTACCGCCGTAGCATGGCGGAGTCTTTCCCTCACTCAGGGAAGCTACCACCTCTGATGCTGCGGCTACTTTGTTTGCTTATTGTTTCTCCTTGAAGAAGCTTCAGCAGTCAGCCCCCAGCCTCCTGCATGTCACTACAACACTGCCATGTTTTTTGCATGCTACTGTGCCCTGAGATCAGACATGAAGGTAAGGGATTTCTAGGAGAATATGTGTGTGTGTGTGAGTGTGTGTGGAGGTGTGTTGATGGTGGAGGTGTGCGGCGGGGGGATCAGAGGGTGCGGATGCGATTCCACGTGAAGCACATTGAGGGAGGAGAGGTAAAAGTGTGGGGCTGATGGGTTTTTTTTGCATGTGTTTTTGACAACTGCCTTCATCCCTCTTATATAACTGTTTACTACAAATTAAAAGTATATGGCTGCAAGCTGAGGTTGTACTTTTTTTTTTATCATCTTGAAAAACTGCTGAAGCACACACCGGCCTGTGCAACAATGCAAATGTGATAATGCCGTTTGATCATTTTCACTGAGGTTAGAACCATCTTACTCTCTACCCATTAGCTGAAGAAAGGGACTTTACGCAACTGTGCCCTTCAGTCACCTCCACCTGCAGCCTCGGCTGATATAAAAGAGTTAACCCAGCCTGCTAAGTAGGCTCAGTGTAGGCTTTGATCACTCACCGCTGCAAAAGCTCAATGGAATTAGCAGCCAGCTCGGTAACGACAGCTAGCGTATTATATTATTCCACGGTAGGGGTGCACAGTCGCTGTCAGGAAAAAAGGACTCCTGCCTCCGAGCATAACGAGTCAGCGTAGTAGGAAATGCATGAAATAATGGCCCGTGCTCATTAACGGCACATTACAAATACCAAAATTGGTGGTGTGTTTTATATCGGCACTGGTGTGACTTTCCTCAGAACTACAATTGCTCCTTATCCAGCCCCCAAGACGCCAACAGAATTAATCCGATTTTATATCCCTTGTTTGCCTGTACTGTGCCCTGCTTAACCACGGATTGATGTAAAAAGGAATTTTTAAGAAATTTGATACACAGACTTTAAAGCATGAGTTGTATAAATATGTTTCCTGATCGCGGATGCCGAATCGACACCTCTGCGTATGTCCTTGTGGGATAGGCATACTTCTTTTAAAAGGCTGAGAATCACGAGTCGAGCCGCTCCTGGTTCTCACCTTGATTCTCACAGCTCCCATGCCTCTTATGGGAAGTGAACAAGCACAGGCTAAGGCTACGTCGGTTACCTTATCGCTTAGAAATAATTGCATTGTTATGATGGAGACAGTTATGTCACATTATTGCCTGAACTGTCTGTTTGCCGAAATCACTCAAGACCTATGTTCTGCCACTTCTCCATCTTACTCATCCTTAGTCAGCTCCTACCCATAGGATTAGAAGAGAATAATGGATGCCTTCAATCAGCATTTTATTTCTGCAGGTTACCTGTTTGAAGGAATTAACATTTCAAATGGCTCTGAACAGAGTGTTTGTCTGCTCCCTTGAGCAGTCTAAAACAATAGTTTGCACCTCATTGACTAACAGCGACTCTTTTTATCTGCTTTGCTCCCTTTTAAAAAGCATTAGAAGCTGTGTGTTAAATTGATGTTTAAAAAAAAAAGGAAAAAATCATAGGAGCTGATATACTAAATCTCTGTCTAATAGCTGAGTCTTTAGTTTATGTCTCAAATTTGAGTATAATCGCTAGCACTATCGCAAAGATTTATAGGTCAGCCAAAATATAGTTATCTCCCAACGCTTCATCTTAAGGCTCTGTCGTTTAGCTACAATATTACAATCCCAAATTCACTTCCAGTTATGGACCTTTTAAACTAATAATTCCATTTTAAATATGCACCAGTGTGGCTTAAGTTCTGGTCACAGCACCATGTCCACTGCATTGTCAGTAGTAAGTAATATTGCAAATCTGCTTGACAACAAACAACATTTTTCTGTTGTTTTTATAGATCTGTCAAAAAGGTTTTTGACACGGTTGATCATTGCAAAATTGTCACAGAGGTTGTCTCTCCATTGGTTTTGAACACACTGCCCTAAAACAGCTTGATGACAGGGCACAGTGTGTATTTGTGGAGTGGGTTTAGATGCATTTTCCCCTTATTTTCAATCAGCCTGATATCAGTGACATGTGGTTGTTACTAAGCATTTTAACTCTGCCAGCGCTTCCTCAGTTCAGGAGGCAATTTGTAGACTTTGGCATACCGATATCATTTGCGACATAGCAGTCAAACAGGATATCGATATTTTTATTTCAAATTAAAAGTGCCATCTCTAAAAACTGCCTTGCCGTTAGTCGTGAAAAATTGTAAGTGTCACAAAGTTGTTTTTTCTGTCATTGTGTGCTATTTATATATATGCACCAATGTTCTGTATTACCCATCTCTCCAAGTACCTCTCATCCTCCTCTCTGGCCTGGCATTGGTCAAAGGGATTTGTCATCTAACTAATTACAAATACTGTAGGTGAGAACAAAACAAAGTCCAATCACAGCTAAATGGAAACAGTACCTTAACATGTAAACATTCTGCAGAAAACTCAAATATTTAAAAAAAAAAAAACAAAAAAAAAGCATTATTATCTAAGTATTATTTTCTTTGTATTGTATTTTTGTATTGTAATTTTTATGTTTATGTTCACAGGACTGTCATGTCAATTAACTTTTATTTTTCTCTATTTAAAAGTGTTAACATTAATCATATATCATTTTCATAATAATTCTGATATTTTGGTATAAATACTGTAAACAAATGAGACTATAGTAGAGACACTGGGTAGCATCTATCTCACGTCAGTGGTATTATTAGTGCCAGTGTTTCTCAAAAAGAAGACCACATTTCCCATAAACAAAGAGGATCTTTGTTTCCTTGGTGGTGTTTTTTTTTTTTTTGTCTTTACTGAAGTGGATAAACATGTTGGAAGTGATTTTTCCATTGTCCTTTCACTCCTTCCGCCATCTGCCATTGTGAGAAACTTTTAGCTCCATTTGCACCGGAAGAACAGCGCCCACTTCTTGTTTTGTGCCATCTCCCTTTGTGCCATAAAGCAATTCAGCAGATTTCCCACCAACCTGCTGACACATAATGGAAAATGCTGAATTAATGTGGTAGTGATTTATTGACGCCACAATGCTATACGTAGCACCTTGAAATAAAGACATTAAATCAAATCCACAGTCCAGGAACTCTGTTTCCTCATGTAATAGGCACCCTGAAGGAGAGGCTCCGTATTTAGTGTCAGGGAGAAGCCAAGAGGGGAGAGAGGAACTCCCTCTCTCTGTACTCTCTACCCCCTTTCTCCTCCTAACTCTCCTGCCCCTCTTCACAGATGTTCATTGTGAGACATGATGTGGTGTTTTGCCCGGATGGTGTTCACTTTTGTAAAAAATAGCATGCTTCAGATACATATCTCATAAATATTGTGTCAGTAACAGTGTGCCTGTATTATTAAAATGAAGGAGGAAAGTGGCAGCATGTGAGGAGGCGCTGAGGATTCATGGTACTTCAACCTTTTATGTAGTGGAGAAGCAATAATGACATTTACCTCCCAGGTTATAGGGAATCACAGATAATATACGCTGTTAAAAAAGGACTGGTATGCATTGGTTAGATGGTTTAGTCACATTTAATTGGGTTGGCGATTTGGTCGTGATGTGCAGACAAACAATCGGTACCTCTCTGGCAGCCTAGCAGTACCTGACAAGTCCTAGTAGCAGTGTAGACCTTGAAGCTAATTTGGCATAACGGTGCAATGGTGGATGATGAATCATCACATTTAACCAGTTTTCCCTTTGTTCTCTCTCTCTCTCCCCTCCACAGCAGAGGGGCTGGACTCAGCAATGTTCCCATTCCCCTTCCCTGCCTCCCTCTTCAGTTTCAGAACTGTCCCTCCACGTGCGTTCTTTTTGATCAATAATTGATTGATCCAGTTGCACTGTTTTGCAGCGGTTTCTGTGCAAACCTGCATAAATCAGTGATGATGTGGAGGATAGAGATGGTGTTTGTTCGCTGGGCTGGTTTCTGTCATGCGGTCTGTCTAGCAACTCAAACCATCATCCTCGTGGTTATTGGTCTGATGCTGTTATTCTCAGGACTTGTAGTTCTCAAAAGCAGAAGTCAAGTTGACACAGAGCTTGGAGGTAAATGCTCTCAGTCATTGCAGTTGGTTTCCTGAAGTATTTGTACAATTCCTGTGCACTATCATATATTATATGTATACCTCGCCCAAGACGGGGCTCCAATTTGTTCCACACATTTATTTGATACACATTCCCCTGCGTAATCATGAACGGTCAACCACTAATATTAGCTTCTGTGTATCCTCAGTGCTGGCACTCACTTGCTTTCATTTAAGAAAAAACAAGTCCAAAATGTCATTCTTCTTAACGCCCACATGCAGACAGTCTTCAAAGAGCAACCTGATGAAGATACTAGAGAATAAGCATCTGACCTGCAGTTACAAAGCAGTATCAATTATATTGCATAATGTGTCAGAAGTCAACGCAGGAAATTTAAGAGCTTTATTCAGTCACATTAACAACTGATGCACTTACAAAACAAGCAGTAAAACAACATGGGCGCATTAGCAATCAGACAATTACGTCTTTGTGCATACTGCAGAAGAAATGTATTGCTGAAAAAAGATTGCGGTTCAGGCTTGCTGCACTGCAATTAGACAACAGCCAGTTGCATTGTACACATCAATAATAATAATCTGACCACAGTGTTTAAAGTTAAATGTCCTATGAAACAAGGCTGTCTGCTTATAGATCATTAGCAATAGTTAGCAGTTTCAGGGTCCTGTAGGGCTACTGTACTTCTGTAACATATGGTAAAATAAATTCAGGATGCTGCCCGAAAAACTGAAAGTGGAATACATGAGATTCAAAGCAGAGATGTGCATTTTCACAGATACAGCCGCTAAAAAAACGGTCAGCTTTTGAAATCCACCTGCCACAGCCGGAGTAGGAGCAGTGGTGGTTCACTGCACTTCAAACAATAACTTAGCTCTTGACAGGTAGTTTCAAACATCAAACAGTCAGATTCACACTCTTCAGAGAGGTTTAGCGTTCAGGGATTGCTGCACAATTGGATGGATCAGTGGTATGGGTCTAGACCACAGCAGACTATGGGCTCACAGTCAATATACTGATGCAAATATCCTCAACAATTGATGCAGAAGTGCCGAGCGGGAACATTATACTTTTATTATTCCGCATTGTAATCCACATGTGAAAGCCATTACAGGCATGGTTATTCCGCTCACTGCATAAATACTTCACCACTGCAGTTTGATATGACTCATATGTGTTAATTTTTCATTGACGGAAATGTCTAGGAAATAAACACTGCAGCATTCACATGCATATTTTACCACCAAAAAAACACAAGGGGTAAATAGAACATAAATATACATACTTTACCATTCCAACCTGAATATTGTGTGATTGCACTTGAAATTCCATATGATAAAACATTAACCACAAGATATGAATATTGCAGCATTTAGATGGGAAAAGAGAGGATCTGTTGGAATCATTCAGTGTATAGATTTGAATTGTCAAAGCAGCTATTCTGCTGAACTACTTTGAACTGCTCTAACAGCATGTATTAGACTCTTTGAGAGAATGTTTGAAACAATCTTCCCAGTGCTGAGCACATATTGTTTGAACTACAGTAAACCAATCCTTAGCTCAGAGCAGAACAGCTTTGAAGTTTGGCTTTAGGGTGAATATTTGAACTTGCTTCTCTAGTTTTGGCTGAGGTACCATGCCATGTTATTAAAAAAAAGCATATCAATATTTTAAGAGGGACACGGGACAATAAAAGATGTCCTCCCAGCTGTGCTCATCATACACAGATTACGATAGTAGATGCTGGTCATGATCTAAAAGCATGTGAGTCTGCGTGTGTGGTTTTGAGAACACAAGGGAACCACTGTGCATTGCAAGTTATCACATGTCCCATCATCTATCATTAAACAAACTTAGAAGCCTATTTTTAATGTTTTGCACACCAGCCGGAACACAGTAAACCCATTATTACCGTTTTCAGTATAGATCGCAAGCTGAAAAACTGTGCTGGGAGCACGCTTGGATTTCATTTCAGTGTTTAATTAAAACATGAAAACAGCGGTCATAAATAGCCTGTCCTCTTTCTGAAGCACACTACACCCTCTCAGCCAAACACTGTTGGACGCCAATATTCTGCTCTATTCATAAAATAGCATTCTGTACACTTAAAAATCAGCTGCGTTTGATGTCTGCTGTCTTTTTGAGAGCATCGGTAGTCTATTCAATAAAAGCCAGTGAAACAGAGTTTCAATTGTGCAGCAGAAATAAATAGTTTCGGGACTAGATCCAGTACTCAAATAATTGTCTTCCCACACAGCAAGAAAGTTGGCTGACACAGTAATCAGGGCACTCTGCATAGCAACTGTTGCTACTGGCTAGGTAGCCATTCAATCTAGCAGCATTCTGTAGCCCCAAAGTGTGAAAGTGCCATTTTGAGCAGTGTGTGGGTTTGTAAATCATAATTCATTCATCTCACAGGAGCACATCACACACTCTGTCACCTCTGCTTTAGAAAAAACTTTTTCCCCCTCTTGTTCTCATTGTTAGTGGTCTGGAGGCTGGTAAGGAGTGTGATCTCTCTGGCCCTGGCAGGACAATAGCTTCGTTTCCCCCTGAGGATCTGGGTCCTCTGCCTTTTTTTTTTTAAGATAATAGGAACACAAGCTGTTATCTTGGAAGAGGGTCCATTAAGGCCAGACTAAAAGATAAACGGTGTGCTGCGCTGTGCTGTCTGCCAGTGGCAAAGTATGTTCGGGGTTCAAAACCGATTGCCCTATTGCAGACACATACAGCCTGATACACTGTCACACCCTCACACAGATAACAGCTCCCTATTCCATAGTGCTGTGAGGCTCTATTATGCTGCATTCACATTGTGGCCTAAAAAACAGCCATTGTGAAATGACAGTCGACCACAACAGACAAATTCCTTCTTGCTTCATTTTCAATATTTCATTTCATTTCAAAATACGTTATAATTTGACAAAATTATTAAATATGATTCTCACTGTAACTTGATAGAAAGCCAAACAGAGGATTGGAATAGTCCAGACAAGAACAGGTGCAGAAGGTTGTGTTCAGCACTGCGGTGGAAGGCAAAAGTTCGGCAAATTCATCTTTTGTTGGAAAGTTTGGTCTGCAGGCACTGCAGGCGGCACTTAGCACCACCGTTGGCAGAGCGTACTGTTCCCCTATTGAAAACAATGAACATCCAGTTTGCTGTCTTCCACCTACTGACACAGTGTGAATGCAGCACCAGGCTATGCCTTATGGTGGGAGCACCAAAGACAGTAGACTGTACAACATTTCCATTTGCCAGAAGCATCATGCCTACGCTTCCACCCAAATAGTGTTTTTATTAGGACTGTCAACATTAACGCGTTAACGCTCGCGATTAATCTGGAAACCTTAACGCGTTATTTTTTTTTTACGCAAATTAATCATATTACCAAGGTTGCCCCCAACTTCCTCCCGTAATTCCAGCGCGGATGTTTACCTGGCTGAATTACTGAAAGGCATGGCAAAATACGATGACTGAGGAGACATCCCCCGGTGTGCTGAAAGGTAAATTTCGTTTTAAAAAGCTTCCAGATGGAAGTTTACATAAAACCAAAGTTGTGTGCACATATTGCAGTGATGATGAGATGTTACTTTGCAAACAATTTACAGGCAAGCTGTTTACATTCACTTTGTAGCAGATGTTACTTTGGAACTGTTCTTTATGTGGTTGTCTGCTAATTAAGTCTGCAATTCATTATGGATGTTGTGGGCAATGCCAAGCACTTTTACTCGGTTAGTTAAGAGATTCTAATGTGGGAGATGGTTGGAGAAAGGTGAGATGTTATAATAAAGTAAAAAAAAAACTCTGATTCCTTTCCTGATTCCTTTCCTTTTAATCATGATTAATCACATCCTATTATTGTGATTAACTCAGCAGACAGCACTAGTTTTTATAAAAAAAAAAAAAAAAGACAAAAAATGATTCTTCCTTGTCAGTGTGTTAGTTCTCGATCCTTACTCTCCTCTGGTGTGTCGCCTCATAAAGTGTCCGTGCTGCAGCGTCTCCTGTCAGCCTGTGGTTCCCTCTTGGCTGGGCTCCCTACAGCGGGGCGGGGTGTGGGAGGGAACTCGTTTGCCGCAGAGTTTTGCCGGTGCAGCGATGGGGAAGCAATTCATTGCTGTCCCACAACACTGACAATGCTGGCACACACACACACTCACACACACACACACTCACACCGGCACAATGAGCAGCCGGGCTGAGTGCTGCCAGAGAGCAGGCAGTAGTTTGAAGAGAGCTCTTCCCAGCTAGTCAGTTATCAGGTTGAATCTCCACACACACACACACACACACAAGCACACACACACACACACACACACACACACACACACAGACACAGTCAAACACAGTCCATACACAGGCATGCAGGAGGAGAAGGAAAAGAGCGAGGAGGTAAGGAAAAGACTTCAAGGCTCTTGACAGTTTAGTGTTGAATGGAGGTATTTATAAGTGATAGAAATTATAGCTCCGTGTGTGTGTGTGTGTGTGTGTGTGCTTGTGCGTGCGCGCGCACACGTGCACGTTTACTGCCAGCCTGCCCCGCAGACTGGGGAGGTATGCAGCTTGCAACTCTGTAGCAGACAACTGCAGCAAAGTCCCTCTATCGCTCTTTTCCTTCTTAACCTCACCAGTCTCGCTTTCTGCCATAGCTTCCTCCACCCACTCTCGCTCTGTCTGTCTTGCCACTCTCAGTTCCACCCATAGAAGTGTATGAGCTTCATCCATTGAGGCTGAATCATTCATATAAATCTCGGTGGTGCGATAGATTATTTTTGTGTGCTAGAGAACGCTTTTTTTTTTTTTTCCTGTGGCGCAGTTAAACCAAAAGCAGCGGTTTGCCATGCTCCGAACACACACACACACACACACACACACACACACACACACAAAACAGTGGATGTTACGTGGTGGGAGGTGTGTATGTTTTAGGTGGGGGACTGATGTGCAGAGATAGAGCCGGATCAGGTCACGCCTCCCATTGCTGCAGTTGGCACTCATAGCTACTTGGCTTGGAGATATATTCCATCACACAGCCTACAACTCTTGAGGCATATTTTAGAAAAGGCAAAAGGGAACAGGAGAGGGATTGGCCTTGCATTTGGAATTGTTTGGCAGGGCGACAAAACTGAGAATTAAACAAAGGGACCACAGGCCAGTTGGATTTTTTTTTTTAAGGACCTGAGTTTCTGGTGAACTTGTTGGCAAAATAACTTTTTAACTTTCCTCAGCGTGGCAGTTCTCTTTCTTTGTTGCCTGTATCTGTGCTTCTTATCTATCTCTAGAGCTGGGATTAAATTATTCAGGACGCGGAATATCAGAAATCAACAACATACACGTTCTCTCTTCCTGAACAGGGTAATCCGAGCGCCCGGGCAGTCCCCCGACAGTTCGCGATAGTGGCCAGTGGCGTGCTTTACGAACACCCCCCCCCCCCCCCTTGTACCGCTTTGTTCTGCGGACAGATTTTGACTACAGCGCCTAAAATATCCGTTCCAGCTCGTGACAATGAATCACAAAAACGTCAGTCGTTTTCTGTTCGCCGTAAATCCTCCACGGAAGCCTCCGGCAGCCAAGGCTTCATGGGCCGTCACTCAGAGAAGGATTAGAATATATGGGGTGAGGCTGCACGGGGTCAGGTGTGGGTTTTGTCCTGCTGGTAGCCTCCTGGTTCAGTGTTTCAGTCGCACCCGTGTTTGCACTGCTAACATCAGTTGAAGATTCCATAGGACAGTGTTTCAAACTTTGAAAAACTTCATCTTTTGATTTTTGGCCATAATTATATGCACTGTCCAGCAAAAAACACTATCAGTCAGCGGTCAGACTAGTTATATAGCAAGAACATTGGCTCGAGACAAATTAGAATCTTGTTTTTTTGTCTCACAAGCTTGTTTTTCCCACGACTCAGTGTTTTCAAAGGGGCATTTGCACTCGTGACTAACTCAAAATTAATACTCCCCATATTTTTTCTGTAGTCACTGTGGTGAGCATTTTTACTTGCCAGCTGGAACTATCTGATTTGTGCTAGGGAACAGTTTGTGGTAAAGAGGGGAAGAGCATGTTGACTCCACTTGTTTTTGTTCCGCGGCCCCCCTTTGTTAGAGCCAACAAAGTGGCCTCTACCCCATTCATCTTCTCTCTCTTTCTCTCTCTCTCTCTCTCTCTCTCTCTCTCTCTCTCTCTCTCCCTCTCTCTCTCCCTCTCTCTCTCCAGCGCTTCCTCTCTCTTGTCAGAATGCAGAATGCAGGTATTGTTTGGAGGGGAAAGCCCCCTTGTTTTTGGGGCTGGATGTAGGGGAATTAAAGAGGGGTAAAAGGGGAGAGAAAGCGAAAGGCAAGACAGTTCCCAGGCGAATGGAAGGGAGAGATGAACTGGATCCCCCTGTGTCTCGGCCCTTAAACCATTCCCCTGCCCTTTAGCTGGTTCTGTCTTTCACCATGAGAGTCGTGAGAGGGACACCTAGTAAGGGTAATGAGGACTCAAATTGTAGCTGAAATCACTTTGGCTTGATAACCTGTGGATTAACCAGTGAACCTGCAATTGCTGGTATGAGTGACCCAAGTCTCGTAGCTTGATGTTATTTTGTGGCATAATTTAGTTTGAAGTGGCAAAAATCATGACAAGGGATTTTCTTTTTCAAATTCAACAGGTGTTTAAACTCAGAATGATGAAATATTATCCTCTTTTCTTTCACAGTGTGTAGTTTTGTCACACTGCAAACACATCTTACCATTATTTCTTAACATCTTAGTGTGAGTGGTAACTTGCTTTTATAAATAGTTACTTTCTTACCAATAGTTTCTAGTAATATTGAAGACCATGTTTGTCAGATGTATGGCTTTAGACTAGAGTGAGTGTTTGTTGCCACAATCATGTCAAGTCGTTGATATCACTTTAAGTCAAGTCTGTTTGTATAGCCCTTAATCACAGTCTCAAAGGGCTTCACAACGGCCACATTATGAAACGATAAAAAATGGCAACGACAAGGAAAAACTTGTTCTTGAAAACCTCAACTGCACTTCACAGTAGTCATCCATCAGCTGGTAATTTATATCATAAAAATTGCTGTGAAGTGAAAAGAAACCCACCGCAAAAAGATGTTTAAAGGCTGTAACCAACATGCATTGGTAACCTCTAGCATAGATAGCATTTTATCTGCCAATGCGTGTGAATGGGATGCATTTTGTTTTATTCCAGGCCTAAAAAAGCCCTACCATTCAAACAAAATGTACTTTTAATGGTCTTGAAGGATATGTTTAGCGATTTTGGACCCATATATAATTTGTCTCTTACATACCTGTAGTACTTGGACCTGCTGAGAATATTGACTCCAGAGTCAGCTGTCTGTTGAAACGGCGAGCTCTGTTGCTAGGCCTCCTGCTGCTAACAATGTGTCCAAATGGGATATACATGCTTTTTCTGGTTTTATAATACCTCTAGGTAATGGTAAGAATGGAAAAAAAATAGATAACATGTTTTTTCCAACACTCAAAATGCAAGTTTTGTGTCGGCACTGGCATGTTTTCCCTGCTTTATACTGCTGACACACCAAACCATGACACAAATACCAAAATAAGTACCAAACTATGACTAAACCTTTCTTCCTATGCGACACGTGAGCATTGTAATGCATTGTGATCCTTTTGGTTCAAGTATGGCACAACTTCCTGAATACTGCCTGCTCTGTAACGCTGTTTGGGTTGTCAGTTTTTCTCAACAGTGAGTTTGAATTAAGCCATTATTTTTGGGTTTCAATGTTTTGACTGGCTGTTGTTGATAAATTACCCTAATTAGCATACATTTATGCATTTGTTTTATAAAGTCTTACAAGTACCATTCTCCCTAATTTTGCACACGTTCTTGATGCAATGTTTTGACGTGAAAACAAAACCTAACTATCTAACTAACTGCCTTTGTGTCAGATGTCTTATTTTAGATTTTTTGACAGTTACACAAGTAGTTCAGAGACTGTGGGAAGAGAGGAATCACAATCAAATCAATCAAGAATTTCTATCACTTTTAATCAAATCTGACTTTCTATCATTGTTATGTCTGGAAATTTTAAATCCTTTGAACATCAGAATGGACGTCTCAGGGTTGTGCAGCACATACAGTATTGTGTGTTCATTTGACCCAGTGGAAATGCGAGTTTACTGAGTCTTTTTTAAAGAAATCTTCTTGGCGTATTTCTCACACAAGTCCTACCATCCTTAATTTTGTGTTTCCAACTCCAACAGACACAAGTTTTTGTTGACCTTCCATCTCATAGAAAACCTACTGAACAACATCTTCTCTTTGTTGGTGTGTTTTTTACTAATACTGAAGCAGGCGATTAGTGGCTTACACAAGATAAAAGTGAACAGATTATGGCTAACAGCTGTGGGGTGTCGAGAGGAAATTAGTTGAGAGAACAGCTCATTAATAAGGTGTTTTTGTATTGTATGTACAATACATAGGACATGGGATACTGTGTGACCCAGATCTATTTCACGAATGAGAGACATTTAACAGCTGTTTTCTGTTGTATCCTGGATGGGAATATTTCAAAAACTAAATCTCCCTTGCAGATTTGCCACAGAACTAGAAGATCTGTCACTTCTGAGACAGTGTTTGTATTCCTCTTGCCTGGACATATTTGCAATTGGATCATTAACATAGTGTGGGGGAAGTGCTGTGTGTAAACATCATCCATCAGCAGTGTGGGTTCAAATTACAGTTCTGATTACACGTGCTATCTGTCACTGAGTCATGGGCTCTCTGGTGGTGTTGCTTTCATCTGAGTATTTGCATCCAAGAGGATTTACATGTGGAAATATAAAACTTGATTAAAATTATATTAGCTCTTAGTATTACACAGGGTTTTCCCGGGCTCAAAAAGAGGCTTAGGTGGTGCTTCAGCATGGCTGCTCTGGGTTTGTCATAATGTCCTACTTAACCTTAACCCCTACTATTCCAATTTTATGTTTATATAGACACCAGTTTTTGGCATAGACTAACATAACACTGTCCTAGTTGAGACACTTTTTAGCCTTTTAAATCCAATTTTATTTCCATGGCCAAGAGGACCTTAACAGACACAAGTTTGTCAGTATTCATCACATTTGTTCAACAGGGATGTTTAGAAGTGGCTGGGATTTGAGAGATGATTGCCATTGCCTTCACAATTTCAAGCATTCCTTATGTTATGAGAGGATTAGCCCGATTTGTTATTGTTGTGATTAATACATTTTTAGATCAAATCAGATGTTGTTATGCAATGATAATTTAGACATGTACAAAATCGCTTTTCCCCAAAATGTCTGTTTTGAATACATAATACAAATTCTTTAGCTGTCCTGTTTGAGCATACGCTGAATGTACAAAATATCAGAGACATCTTCCTGGTATTGAGTGTAGCCCCTTTTGCACAATCCACATCTCCTTTGTGATTGTATAGATTTAATAAGGGAGATCAATAAGGGATTATGGCTTTTACCTGGAATCATTTTTTTCCCAGGAAGCCTTGTGCTTAACACATGTAAGATCATAACCTTGTGCATCTGAACAGCCAAGCTGATGGCGTAGCTGGCATTGTTGTGTGGACACTTCCAACACTAACTTCGCTTTTTGTCGTCATTCACCACTTGTTTCTCCAAAGGTTGATGAAGTTGTAAATTGTCCGCTTCATGTTATCCATAGTGGAACTTCTTCTATATGCGGTTGACTTTGGCTCGCTCCACCAGCCACCTGTCGCTCCAACTGGCTTCACTACTGATAGAATGACACTCACACTGTTGGTGGAAGAGTTCATCGCATCACATTCCACTCTTCTGTCCCTATTATATAGGTTCTTATTTAAAGGCAATTTTCAAGCCAATTTGAATTCAGGTTTTACAATTTTCCTTAGGTGGCTCAAAATTATGTTTAGGCGGCCAGCCCAAACAATTTACAATGCTATTTAAAATAGAAAAGCCCCCCAGTTATAATGTGCAGTGATACCCATTACTGTGTTTGGGTCTGCTTTTGCTTGTGTGTGTGTGTTTGTGCAAAACAAATGATTTAAGTCTGAAATGGGATGAGTGTAGGGCTTGCAGCAGCTCAGAGATTGAATCCCATCAATGCGGTCTGAGCAGTGAACCTTGTTCTTTAGCTCTCAGGGCACAAAAGTCTATTATAAAGTATAAAGGGGCCAAATCAGCGATAAGCGTCTGTGAGTGTACTGGGTAATGAGATGTTATCTTCTACAGACGTATTTTAGATTGCTTTTGATCCTGCCAAGGCTCCCACCTGCATACCGCCTCAGCGGCGAGCATACGAAGACGGGAAATGCTTACCTGCAGCAAAAAGACGCAGAGTCATCAGTCATTCTGCGTCGAGCAAAACGCAGACAGAGGAAGCTGAATTGGACTTGACGGCCCTGAGGTTGAAGAATGAAATTTGCTTGGGTTTTGTACCTGTGAGGACAGCAGTTTTGAGATGAAGCACCAACTGATGATTCCTCCGTGGGGTTTCCCAAGTCTCTTAACCTCACCCAACAACAGGCTGAAATCCCAGTGCCTGCAGTCATGCTGTCTGCCCCAGTTCCACATGTGCATGTGAGAAGGAACAAAGCTCAAGTGTTTCCCAAAGGAAAACATCCATTGTCACATGGCAGGCTTCAAACATGGGATATGGGACAGTGTGTGTGTGTGTGTGTGTGTGTGTGTCTGCGTTTGTTAATAATGTCATGAAATGTGTTATGGAATTGTTTCCCTGACGGCCTCCCTGATTAATTAATCCTCAATTGACCTCAGTCACTGTTTATTAAAGGGGGCTGTAATTGAGTTTTTAGTTACTGTTGGCCCTTCCTGTTCAACTCTTGATCTGATAGCAGTGGAGCCCTGTCTATACTCAGTGTTACAGTTCCATCTAGTGGCTGTGTCCAGATAACACTGTACTGTATATCTGTGGTGGGTAATCAGCATGTACTGTGTAGCATTTCGCATTCTTCACAATGCCCAGAAGGCTGTCTATTTTATAAAGGGTTTGATACTGCAGCCAGTAGCTTTGTTACACAGCTGTGATCTGCCGTACGACTAGTAGGCAATGACTCCCCCAAACTTAATGATCTCATACTCTACAAATCTCCCGCAGGCTAAGGACTGATGAGAAGTCATGAGACAGAGACAACAGGAGAAAGAAGCTTGAAACTTGTACAGTCGTGTTTTGTGGATTTGATTGTGCAGCCACCCCCTTCAAAGGCAGCCATTAGCCTTATTAGAAGTAGACTAATGCCTGAGGACAAGCAGCAGTACAGCCTCATCATGCAGCAGCAAGGATATGTTTACCGTGATAGTGTTTTTTGCTTGGATTAGATAGTACGAGTGATATGCTTGATTTTGATTTGCTGTGGACGATCCGCTCCGATTCACAGTTGGTGCACGCCTGGTCATGCAGCTACATACTTCAGAGACAAAAACTACATGAGACAAAATTTTAAATGTCTGTCACACCTGCCCACTGGGTTGCCAGGTCTGACATTAGTAAATTTTTGCGGATTGGCGCTCTCAGTGGGCCAGCCACATTCCCTTTAAGAGACACACTTGCCTTTAACTTCAAGAAATTGAGAATTTTATAGGCCAAAAGAGAAACATTTTGTGTAGATCAGTTAGGCCTAAAGCAGTGCCATATTTCAAATTATATTATAGCCTTTTCTTAATTAGCATATTGTAGGGACAAGCATCATTGCACTGTTCGTTCACTAGGCCTATAATAGGCTTATCTGTGTTTTTCGTTCAAAGACCTTATGGTTTCCCACACAACAACAAATTGATAGATTTTAACAACTATTTTTCTTGCATCAAAATAAAAGACATAGGTACGTACATTAATAGGCTTTATTCACAATCACAACTATTATCAACCCCCAAAATACCTCCTCTTAAATAATGCTTGACAATGACATATCTAAAATTGTAACTGTTTATCAACAAGTTACTTTCCACACAGCTGTATACAACACTGCCACACAGTTTCCGCTGCACTTACACCAGATTTTCTCCAGAGCAGACAACACGTAGTAGAAAGAATTTGCGCTGCAAGTCAGAATCCCGGAGATGTCGGGGAACACCTTTTATTTGGGAAACTCCCCACTAAAACCCCACTTTGTGCGCTTATCTCAACTCTGAATATGAGCCGGTGTGCATGACATACAATATATGATGGCTGTATAGAATTTCATCCATTTAGAGGACATTGATATGATTTATTCTTTTTTTTTAAGAACTCTTATTTTTTTTACCCAGGCTTGTAAAAAAATATACATTTCCAAGAATTTTTTCACCAGGAAAAGTTGGCCTTACCATAGGATATGAAAAAACAGCTTCTAGTTGCCAAGTATCCCGCGTGCTCAGGTCACACACACACCCCCGCTCACACACACTGCTCCACACCTCGATCGCACAAGCCACCATTGTTCAAGCGGCCGATTAGAAGGCACAGAATTCTGACGGCGAGATGTGGTGCCAGATCAACCGGGAGGACGTGTGATTATTGAAGATATTAACCTACTGTGATTTTGTAATTTTCACCTACAATGCACACATCAGCACTTCACCCGGGGTTCTCAGCACTTAGCCGGGCATCCTGCCAGATGAAGATGTGTGAGCAGTGTTCAACCTCCGTACGCTGTCACAGGTCTGTCAGAGGGCGGCCGGCTAATTTGGGCTCAGTCGTTTGCCAAAGAGGGGGTGGATATGCTAAAAATGTATCTTAGTTACGATGAAAAGCCGTAATCATAACTGATATTGGGGAAAAAATAATTAGTTTCATAGTCATAATTCAGTTTCATATATAAAAATGCGAAACTCTGTCACAATTTCGCCATGTAAGGTAGCTGATATTACATGATCTTGACTCAAATAACTCCTTATCATGAAGTTCCTTAGTTTTTAGAAGAGCAAGTCCTAATTCAGATCTCCTACAAGTTGAAATTACACACAAGGAAGATGCTTTACAAAATAGAAAAGTGCTAGAGGAACAAAATATCTACAAAAGTGACTCATCCCCGAGTTCCATTCTTAGTTTTCAGTGGAGTGATAAAACAGCAGGGGGCTGCTGGGAAGGGCAAAGCAAAACATACCCCAGATTTGACAAAGGAAGTGTTAGTAACACAACTTATTTCACATTAAAATAACAATAAATAAATAGGATATATGTTCCATTATCGGTCTGTGTCTGTGTGTTCATGCCTAAATCCAACCGCTTGTCAGTGACGTCGGGGACATTTTGGGGCGTGTTCCATTTGCTGCGGGCGTGGCCAGTGATGAGCTGGTTGTGGCTCTCAAGGTGAGGCTAGCCACTACAGAGCAGCATAGCAACAACAGAGGAAAGCAGTAAGGAAAGAAAGAAGAAAGCCGCATTCTGGCAGACAAGACTTGTTCAAAAACACGGTGAACATCAGCTGTGTTTATTGCAAATTGGATGCGTTCGCCCGTCTGCTTCCTTAACGCCTGTGGAGGCTTTACGGATGCCGGTTACCTCAGCCTCGGGCTAGATGCTGTTTGTGTTGGGGCGGGAGTTTGACCAACTGAAGGGGAGGAGGGCGGGATTAACAATATACTTCATGCCTCAAGGTGAAAAGTCGCGTATTGTATCTTTATGTTGACCACCAAAAATTGATCAGCTGCTACTGTCCTACATGCTTTGTGTACTGTATGTAAACGTATAGCACTGCCTGTAGTTTCTAATCCGAATGCAGTTTTAGACTAGGTCAGGATATGTAATACAGTGGCTTAATCTGGTTGTGAGTTCATGCCACGGATACAGAGGCGATATAGGGGACTGAGAATGCACAGTGCTCCGAGGAAGGAGAGTAACAGGAGGAGGAGGGTGATGAGGGTAATCGAGGTAGAGTGGAGAGAGAGAGAGAGAGAGAGAGAGAGGGAAAAGGGAGAAAGAGAGACAGTGGGCATCGCTCACAGAGACAGAGAGAGAGAGCGGGAACGAGAGACCCAGTGTGAGGGTGTGTTTGCGTGTGTGTGATACGAGCTAAAGATCGTACGCGAAGCCGTTCTCTGTAGCCGTCTCTTAGCATATCCCGTCTTGTCTTTCTGCCTCTTCCCCTCGGAGCTCGGCGCTACAGTACAGTCCATCCGGGTGTTTCGTTTTTTGTGTGCAGGAATGTCTCCCATAGTCAAAAGCCCGGAGTGCACCCCCGTGCTGTGCCACTGCAAAGTTGCCTGCACCAACAACACTTTGTCGTTGATGTTTGGATGCAAGGTAGGTCTTCATTGTCAAGGAGAACAGGGTGGTGTTGACGTTGTTAAAGAAGTTTTTTTCTAGTGTTTGTCTTCGGGCTTCAGGTAGAGTATGTAGCTGATAGCTGTTCTATCAGTATTACTGTGTGCTGTACATGATGGAAGTGAGTGTCCTGTAGGATGACAAGTCAGAGAACATTTATGTTTCTGATAGGCAGTGCCGGCACGATAGCAGCGCAGTGTCGATTTCATTTTTCAGCTGCAATCCTTAAAGCCGTATTAATACTCTGGGTTTTAATGAGGGCAGATCTCCGGCACATGTACCGCTAACGCAACATTTCTGCATCCCTGTACTGTCGCCCTTCATTTATCGCAGTGACAGGTCAACCTTATGTCTTCAACGTGCCACGCTGCAAGTCAAATGTTCCTCCGTCTCCACCGTTCCTCTATCTAACCTTTACGTATTTTGCCTTTAACGGTGCTCAAAGGTGCTCATTGGGTCCAGCCCCACAGCTGTGTTTCACTCTGTCAGCGGTGATTGAAGTGATTCAGACTCAGAAAAGTGAACTTGCAGACAATTTTTATTTTTCTCCAATAACCTGCCTATCATATGCTGCCAGGGAAGCAAGCTTGGATTCTGTACCTAAGTCTGTTTTAAACACTTTCAGTGCTACTTTATGCATTGCAGTGCCTTAAATGAAACTGAAGCAGTACATAACAGTATTGGAGAATGGGTTTGCTGTGATATAACAAACAAGGTTCTCAAAGCTATTTTCTCAGGGTCAAAAGCACTGATATGAAGCATGAATTAATGATATTTTGTGAGTCAAGCTTATTATGCCAGTCTAATGAATTCTCTGGGCAAGAGGCAAGGCTTTGGAAACCGATCAGAACCATTTTCATGTTGTTGTCGTCGTTTTTTTACATTCTATACATGCCGGCAAATTTGCTACAGTTTTGTGACTTCAATAACAAGGTACAGTGACTAATGTGCTCAGTGATCCATGTTTATGCTGAATCAGAAAGTTGGACAGAAAGATTGAGGAGACAAAGAAAGATTGAAGGAGAGGAAATCCAGAGATTCCCTTTTAAATTTGAGCTTAGTTTATCCTTTTTTCAGCCTAAATAAAATGTCTTTTTTCCCACTCATAGTTACTGTTCTGTACCGTACTCATCAGTACTATACTTAGTCCTCTGCTCCTTTCACTTGGCTTCCTGACTAATGGGACTAACTACAGTTTCTGATTAGACCTAAGTATACTTGATGATTTCCAAGATATTCCATTCCTTTCCTTTCCTTCACTTCAGATATGTGCTGCTTCTTGTGACTATAGTACTGTTTAAACAGTTAAATTGTCTGTTGAGGTCACTCAGATCTCACTTTTGTTCTCATCCCTCATCTTTTCTGTCACTAGAGTATTATTCTGCGGTGTCAGAATAGGAGAATACGAGGCTAAGAGGATTTCCATATCATTAGAGGAAGTGATTTTTCCTCTCCTTCCCCTATTTTTAAACTGAGTGAACTCTCTGCGTTGCTGAGCTTGAGTGAAGTGATTGGAAGGTTTTTCATTATTTAAACTGTCGAAAGTGTCAAACTAAACTACACGGGTTTTGCGTACACAGAGTAAAGCTTTGGTTAGAAGCTATTGTATTGACCAAGATGTTTGCGTCATGATATCACTAAGCAGAAGTCATCAATGTGAATTGAAATTTGAATTGCATTTGTCTCTGTTTTTGAAGCTGTTTTGAAGCTCATCACAGTCAGACACTTTTGGAATCTAGTAAGCAAGACCTCCTTTACACAATACCTAGTAAAAAGGGATTTGATCTGTCATTTCACCCAATCGTATTGTGCTCCAAGTCCAACTGTCCAACCAGTGGCAGCTCATTCCCAGTTCTCGCATCAGAAGTAGCGACAGAAGGGCATAACTGAATGACAAACAATCAAGGTCAAATTCCCCGGCTCTAGAAAAAGGCCAACACTTCTCAGATCATTGTAAATATCTATGTGACAAACTAGCATCTTGCTCTGACACAAGCAGCCCTCAACCACAGATCTCAAGGAGTTGGTAAATTCAGATTCAGGTCGATGGGTAGAGCCACGGGATTATTCTAAGGCCTTACAATTCCATAAAAAAAACATCGAGACGTTATTCTACAGCGACTAGCAAAAAAAAAAAACGGACAGTGCGTGGGTACAAAATCCAGTGCTCGCCAAAAAAAGAACATGCGTGACGTGCCGAAGCTAAAAAACTGGATGACAGCAGAAATGCGTACGTTTGACTGTAAAAGCAAGAAAGGCAGAGGGCAGGTGCTCTTTTCGTTTTCCCATAGCTCAGCTCTCCCTCCTACTGTCTGTGGGAATTAGGGCTGTAGCAGAGAGAGAGGGGGAAGGGGGGGGCAACGAGTCTTACTGTAGGTATATAAAGCCTCAGAAAAAGGGGTCAGTGCACACAACCGCTAGGAGATTCCGCACTAATTCTGCACAGAGGCTCTGAATCTGCCCTCGGCCATGCCACCCCGCATTTTCATCTCGGCGCGATTCTGCCGGCCGGGACCGTAGTGAACGTCAGAGGGGAGGGATCCTCTCAGCGAAGCATGACAACGCCACACGTGAGTGGTTAGCCTTCGCACACACAGCTCAGCGGGCCGGCCCAGTAGCCACGGCGTGTTATGAGTCCTCACGTTGAGAGGTGTTGTGCTACAGGAGGACAGCGTGCAGAATTTATGGTGTGTTTATTTAATCAGGTTAAATTGTGAAAAGGAATGTGTTGTTGCTGTAGTTCACCATGAGGTACAATTATGAGGCAAAATTTGGTTCGGTCCCAAATTAATCATTACAATGTAGCGGATCTGAAAGCCAAGGATAGGTTCGTGGCTCATAGGTGTCCAAATTCTGAGTATCATTGGGAGGCATTGCACTACTGGGGGACTGTATTTATGTTGTTTGTTTTATCAAGTTGAACTATGAAAAGGAAAATTGTTGTCGCTGTAGTTTACCAAGAGGTACTATAACAGCAAAGTTTGGTTTGGTCCTAATCATTACTAATGGCTCTGGAAGTTAAAAATTGGTGGATTGTGTAGAACATTATTGCATAATCTCATTGCAAAAGTTACAATCATAGAAAATCTAATTGCCTAATTGGTTCGGGGAAGCCATTGGGAACTGTTTACTGGTGAGCTGACGGCACACGAGCGACACTGGCTGCACCTTCTTTGATAATATAATACTTCTGTGGTTGTTTGCTTGTAGTCTGAACATCACTTCAAATAAATTTCACTGCCAGATGGGGAGACAAAGCAGGAAAATAGCAGAGAAATCCTGCATTTGAACTTTAACCAAACTTTGGCTCTGAAAGCCAAGAAATTGTTTGCGTCTTTAATCAAGTTGAACTATGAAAGAATGAAAGAATGTTTCTTCACTATAGTTCACCAAGATGTACAATAACAGCAAAGTTTGGTTTGGTCCTAATCATTACTAATGGCTCTGGAAGTTAAAAATTGGTGGATTGTGTAGAACAAACTTGGGAGAATCAATTTTTAGTGCAAATCCACTCTGAAGCAGTATTCCCCCAAAACAAAGAGAGACTAATCTACAATGTAATCAAGCAGCACTTTCCAGGGTTTAGCACCCGCTTAGCGCAGAACAGCACAACTCTGCCCCGCCTGGCGTGATGTGTGAAATGTTTATAAATAGCGAGAACACCACATGCTGTATGAAGCTCAGCAAAAAAACGGTGCATTGCTTGGAGGGGTGATCCTCACTGTTTAACTGTTTAACAGCTCTAGTGTTACCCCAAATTGGACTGATTTCCCTGTATATAAAGTGGTTTGAATACTACAAATCTACAAATCTCCCCTAGTTTTAATGTTTTCCTTTCTAGACAAGTCCAGTATACTCTCAAGTCCTTCAAATCAACATGGGCAATCTCTGCTTTTCGTTGCTCATTGAAAGCATGATCAAATTAGCTGGTACACTAACTCCAGCTCCCTCATCCACCCTCCGCTCTGCTTTATTTATTTCATGCTACTTCTCTGACCTCCCCAGCCATTCTGTTTGAAATTTAACAACGGAGATCACTTTTTAATTAGCTTTATTGACGGGAGGAAATCGTTATTTGGTCTATAAAGGGAAGCCTCTGTGCACATTGTGTCTTCTCAAAGCTTGGGAATTGAAGCGTTAAGTGTTTAAAAATAGTCCCCCACTGTATCTCCCTCCAATAAATCTCATTATTGCACTCGCTTTCCTCCTCTTTACCATGCAAAAGCACATTTTCTCACCCTTCACCCAGCGGTCAGATGCCCTCCTCTTCCATCTCCTCCTGTCTTTCTCTCCCTCTCTCTCTCCCTCTCTCTCTCTCTCTCTCTCTCTCCCTGTAGCACTAGTCACTCGTGGTTAAAGTATACGTCAGTTGTCCAAGCCGTGCTCCATTAGACTCACGTGGGCCTCATCATGCCTCAGTGCCACGGCTGAGTTTTACTACCGTGTAGAGAAAAGTACAAAAGTAGCTTGGGGGAGGCTGCGCTTGCAGATGTGATGCACTCTTATTGTTTGTTATACATGATTGTAGCTCCAGATTCCAGTTAGAGAAAGAAAGAAAACATAATACCTTTACATACGCTGCCAGTTCTGTTAACTGGGTTGAAGACATGGTGAATGGGTCATGGTGGGATCCAAAAACATCAATTTCTTTTATTGTTCACCTATATTTAGAGTTATAGGCACCTATTGTTTGAAAGACCAAGCTTCTTATCTTTCATTTCAACTAACTTACATCTTTGATGAACACGATGGTTGGGAGCTGTAAATTCCCCATGTTATCTCTCCTATTCCACCTGTTCTTGCCTATTCTCACATAAACCATGTTCAGTCCGAGTAGACTGTGACCTCTACAAATGTCACACAAAGGATTATTAAGATATCCTCCAGGAATATATCGCTTTAAAGCAGGTATAGAGGACTATGGTATCACATCCTATGCATGTTGTTTGGTGCATTAAAGCGGTAATCCATGAGATCCTGGTTTATTTCTTTGTTTTGTTTTTTTTGGAAACATCTTCGATGCTAAGCAGTTACTGCTGTGGGAAGTTCAACACTGATGCATCATGAACTTATATATGAAGAAAAATGCAGAAAAAAATAAATTAGGATAAGAAGTTTTATAGGGTTTTCCGCACCCAACATACTGTAAGAAAAATATGAGCTATTGAGAGTGTTACATGGCTATAGTTACTCCACTCCATAAATTGTGAGCTTAGCACCATCTAGCAATGGATCCATTAGAGAAGTGATTCTCTGAATCACCAACCAATGTCAATCAAGGCGCTTGATGTGCATGGTAGTAAAGCTGGTGGAACAAGTCATGAGGCTCTCATTGTAAATGTGAAAAAACATGTACTGTATGCAATACCTGAAACTTATAAAAAATAAATAAATAAATGCAATTCAATAGATAAATGCAATGGTTTTGAAGCCTACAACAAAACCTCAAATATTAGATACCTAAGATTCGTTGAGTAAATGTGATTTGTTTTCATGTCAGGCTTCATACAGTCACCAAAGCACACTCAAATAGTGCTCTGCGCTGCTCTAATATGGTTGCGTAACCATAGTATGGGTGATTGTACCTTGGGCTGTAGTGCTGCTTCTCATATATTGTAGGTCACTGGGCTTCTCTCAGGCTCGGGGTCAAATGGCCTTTGATTGGTGCTACAGTAGAGATGGTCTTTAGCTCTGAGCTTTCCTTGATATGTGCTTACTGAGTACAAACTTTTCACCTCATTATACCAATCCCACTCTGGGCTGGTTATCAGTTTATGTCCTACAGTGTACATGCTCCTTCACTTGGACACTCTTTTCAAAATGTGAGAGATGAAAGATATTCTTGAATTGTATGTGATTCATTTCAATTTATTCATTTGTGCTTAATTTACTTAATGGAGGAAATTTAGACTACAATTCTGCCTTTCTTGCTATCAAATCTAATCTTAAGTGAGATTTTAGGATGTAGGTTGGACAGCTTCAGAGTGGAAACACTGGAAGAGGTGGTTCATTTATGGATAGTATTTGATTCCAGTTCCTTGTGTTTCATAGAAAATTGAATTATCTCCTTCCTGCTGCTGTAGGTGAAAGAACAAGTACTGTAGAAGGCAATGGGGATGTTGGATATGAAATCTCTTTGATATAGAAACTATAGAAGCTCACTGAAAAGTTGATGTACCTCATTCTACTGGCATTGAAATTCTATATATTCATAGACATTTATAGAATTTCCGTCCTACTTTGTGATAGTAGTGTAATTTGCTTCTGTCTCAGACAATAAAAGCATTGTGAAAAATATTTTTGTCAGCCAATATGCATGAAGACAGTATTTCTGAGTGACTGTATTATGCAGAGATGCTCTCAGGTGCTTGGTTCTTTGAGATGCTTAATGCTTTTGCTCACATTAACTGAGAAATAGCTTGTTTAACTGGCAGGTTGACAAGTACGGTTTTGCAGTATCCCCGTCATCACATTATGCTAATAACTTTGCAGTGACTAATCCGTGCTTTTAACTTTGACTATGCGGGAACAGTGTGATTTTTGACTACGGTGTGCTTGTAGTTTCCATATTTAGAGCCACGTCGCTCTCCCATCATTTTGCCATGGTAAGCTAAGCTGCAGTAGTAGCAGCTGCAGACACCTGCCTTCCTCCCCTGCAGCGACGCCCCGGTGGAGGCGACATCTGTGTTTGGGAACTGGCCATAATGCCCCGGAGCAAACAGACACTGCTTCTGGCCTCGCCATGTCCTCCTCTCTTGAGAGGGAGGCTAAGAAAGAGAGTGTGTGTGTGCGTGCGTGTGCGTGTGTGTTGTTGTACTTCTGTTCAAGTGAGAACCACTTTTACTTTTACACTTTTGCAAAGTGAGGTCATTTTGCTGGTCCTCACTTCTTCGACAGGCTGGTTTAGGATTAGGGCTCGGGGTTAGGGTGAAGATTGGAATTAGGGTTTGGTCTAGGTTAGGGTTAAGAAAAGGCATATTGTGGTGAGGGTTAAGGTTGGAATGAATGTGATCAACGGAACATAAAGCAACATAAAGCAGTGTAGTTGTAATATTTAGAATTAATGTTTCTATCATAATAAAGTATCCAAACATAATTTTGTTCCACTGCGATCTGCACAAGAATCATAACTGGGACTAGGGATAGGATGATATATCAAAATTCAATATATCGCAATACAAAAATGTGACAATATGTATTATGAAGCAGAAAAATGTTTCGTGATATTAGCTCCATTTTATTCTGCTGTAGTAATCACAAATGAGACGGCTTACCCATCACAATTTCACAAGCTCTCCATCCGAATGATATTATTTACGCTTTGTAATGACATTTTTAAAATGTTGCTTACATTCTAGCAAGCCAATGCCATTGCTAGCAAGATTTGTGGCTCAGAAATAAACATAATTCTGCACCCAATATCACATTTCGAATTGTATTGTGAGATAAACAGCCTTCCTTCCTTCCCTCTGTCCCATCCTTAACTGGGACCAAAACTAAAGTTGCCCCCTAGCATCTCTGCAACATAAAACACAAAGAAACACTGTCTACTTGGTATCAGGTGTGCTTACACTTCCAACTTTTCTGAATCGGCAATCGGTGGGTAAGAGCTGAAGGCAATAAAGACAGATCTACTGGCAACGGCAAAGAGAGGGGAGCTCATCGTTCCTGTTGCACCTGTGCATTGTCAAGCTGAAACACTTTGCACCACTGTAACTCTTGACGGCTGCTGATTAATCCTCTTGGATGGCAGTAATTACAGTGTGCACTGAACACCTGTTTCAAGGGCTTCAATGAAACTCTGCCCACCTATGGCATAATAGCCCCCCCCAAAATAGCAGCTACAGAAGAAAATGGAGCATATGTGCACCGCATGCATACAACCGCACATGCTCCGTTTACCCCCATTCATCTTGACGGAGAATGAATGGAAGAGAATGAATGAAGTGTCAACACTAAGTGGTCCATTGTTCTTTTCCCACAAGTCAGTTTTGCATTACCGCTGCACAATGTGGAGTGTTGGTGTTTGAATCAAGGCCATGCAGTAGGACGGACGCACAGTGTGATGACACAAACCACTTCATCAACACACTTTTTTCTGCATAGATGGGCAAATGACTCTGTATGAAATATGGCTGGAAAAAGTTTTTGCTGATCAAAAGCTTAAGGACTCGTCCCATAGACGTGAACTGAGTTTAGTCTATTATTAAAGCTATAATGTGTAGCTTTTTGCATCGAGGCAGGGAAGTCTATTGGAAGTCTTACCCTCCTCCTCCTACAAGTCGCTGCTCAGCTCTTTCCGACTCTTCAGCTCTTTTCCACTTCAGATAGTGTGGAAAAGCAGTGCTGATGTTCACCCGTTTTTGAATGGGTCTTGTCTGCTACACGTTAAGCTTCACTGTACTTTCTTTTCTTACTGCTTTCCTCCATTGTTGTTGCTATGACTTCCGTGCACTGTGAACATTGTTAAAAAGACAATTTCTTCTCAAACAAGGGGATTTAGGCATGTACACACAGACAGACACAGACCCATAATGTATATCCTATTTAATTTTAATGTGAAAAAGCAGTATACTGTAGACATTATGAGGAGGATTTTCTCTCAAAACTCAAGTTCATCTGCTACCCCACCTCGCCACTTCCCCTACATCTACTGGATCATAAGAATTCATGCATGAGAATACAGCTCAGGCAAAATTATAGAATGCACTTCTATTTTTAGTAGCCCCAGTAGCTGATATATCATTGGCCCAGAGCTGCATCCTCCTGTCGTTAGAATGCAGCTCTTTACAATGCTGCCTTCAGGCCTCATCAAAAATAACTGTAATCGCTGGGGCGTTGCAATTGGGTTGCATCTCGGGGATGAGGCTAACCGCGCTCTTCGCTTGGAGATCTCTCCGCTTCTGTTTGTATAACCCCTTGGTGTCTGTTGTCACTGTTCACTCATTTTCAGTGTGGACGTATTAAAGGGTAACTTCGGTATTTTTCAACCTGGACCCTATTTTCCCAACTTTTTGTGTCTAAGTAACTAATGGGGACAACAATTTTTGAAATTGGTCCAGTATTGAGCGAGATCACTTCAGCCGGCAGCCGCAAAACGGGCTGCAATGTAATCCAACGGGGCAAATGTGAACCATCAATGTACGTCCACTAAAAGTGCTTGTTTTTGCCACTGACAGGCTCAGATTGTTATTATAAGTGGGACAGAGCACACAGTTATCCTTGGTCAAGAGAGGTTTCTGCAATATTTTCTCTTTCTGATTTACATTTAATCTTCAGGAACAATTTGCAGTGTAATATAAATATAGTCAAACAAAAACTGTTAAAGATCCATAAGGAACGATGGAAGGAGAAGATTTGGAAGAAGCCAAAGCTCAGAAACTATGTTCAAATTAAAGAAGATTACTTCACAGAACCTTATATAACATTTAATTTAAAGAGAGGGCAGAGATCCTTATGTGCTAAGTTAAGAACTGGTACCTTACCACTGGCAACTGAGGTAGGCAGATATAAAGGTATTCCTGAAGTGCTGCGTTTATGTGTTTTCTGTGATCTTGGTGTTGTTGAGGATGAATTTCATTTTATGTTTCACTGTCCCATGTACAGCGATTTGAGGAATTATCTATTTGAAAAAATTCAGTTGAAGAACCCTGATTTGTTTTGGTTGTCTGAAGGTGATATGTTGAGTTGGCTCTTTAATGAGGAGATTTTTGTTTTAGCAAGATTTATAGAAAATGCATGGCAACTAAGACAGAGAACATTGTATCCAACATAGGACATTTCTGTCATGGAAATTGAATGTTTATGAAGTGTTCTCTTTTTGAATTTGTGGAACTGTATATTATGATGTGTCATGTGGCCATCCTGACTGTTGTTGTTGTCTAGTGTCTTGTAAGCCCATATGGGCTGGGCACCATAAATGGTGCAGGACACTCAAATAAACATATCAATCAATCAATCAATCAATCAATCAATCAATATAAGTGTCTGACAACATTATGGAAAGGACCCTACAGAGAAATAAAACATGTTTCTTTACCTTTTGCTTGATCCGGTCTGTTTGTTATTGTGTGTAACCAAGTCTTATAGGCTTAGCTTAGCACTGTTACTTACCCCGAGCCCCGGCAGCAGTGTCCTCCATCAGGGAAATGGTCCCTTTACCAGGCAAGCTGTCCCATCGCCTCTCCGCCACCGTCCTGCTTCTACATCCTGGAGGAAGTTGTTTTTCACGGGGACCCGACTCTCCCACCCGCATCGGATCTTCAACCCCAATAACGATTGTTTTCTGTACAGCGGCGCGGTTTATGGCGCTCCCGGTCCGCGTTATCACGCCCAAGCGTTTGCCGGAGCCCTTTGGACTTTCCACGGCAGCCCCTCCGCGCCCAAACCGCCCTCCCCACTCCTCTCCCCGGTGGGGCAGAACGGGATCTTACCGCCGGGGTTCGACCCGTTCTTCGAGGCGACTGAGGGAGGGGGTCCCGAAACGGAGAGCACACCGGGGAGCCGCCGGGCACACGAGGCGAACCGGTCCCAGTGGAGAGACTGTCACAGCGGAGGCCGGGGTCAGAGCCTCTCAAGGCAGGGAAGGAGGATGAGGAGGACACGACCTTATCCAGCAGCACCGGAGAGGACAGTAATGGCCCGTTTTCTCGCTCAATACTGGACCAATTTCAAAAATTGTTGTCCCCATTAGTTACTTAGACACAACAAGTTGGGAAAATAGGGTCCAGGTTGAAAAATACCGAAGTTACCCTTTAAACATAAGAGGTATGGGCCTTTTGTTGCCTGTTTCGTCATAAGGTTCAGTCAAATTTTGCCCCATTAAAACCCCAAGTTCACAGTGCTGACATTAGCCAGCTAATTTCCAGCTCGGGATGGAAAGCACGAATGTTGTGTCGCAATGCAAATGTTCACAACCACTGCTGACCCCTACCTAGCTCCTTACTAGTCCCTCATACCCTGTAGGGCACAAAAGCGTTGTTGTTAAGTGCTGTTGAAATAATCGTTTTGATTTATTATTGATGCGAACAATTTTTGCTCTGAGAAGATAACCACTTCAGGAAAAAATTCAAAAACTCCAGCCACAGAGAACTTTCCACAGGGTAACATCAACATTTTAAAAGCCCCCCCACCCCCACCTCCACCCAGGCATTTTCCTCCAGAGAAATCGAAGATAAATCTGTAAAGCTTTGTATTTTGTCCAAAGAGCGTCATGCTTTTGTGCACCGCTTGCACTGTCGCACGTCTGCTAGGCAACAATTTTTCTCGAGTCCTTCACCATGCCATGGGACTTTCTTATGATTGTTCCTTTCTCTCTCTCTCTCTTTATCCATTTATCTCTCTCTCTCTCTCTCTCTCTCTCTCTCTGTTTGTGTGTCCGTTTCAGTTTGTAATCGCCCTAACTGTATCTGTCATCCGTGCGCTGGATTCTGTGTTTGTGCGTCACACGCGCCTACGTACCTGTCCCTTGTGATGAGCTTCTTACCTCTCGCTGCTGTGGTTGCTTTTGTATGGATGTGTGGGACGTACGTCTATTATCTTGGGATTGATTGATTGTTTATAGACAGGTGGGGGGTTTATAGTTGTTGTCACTTTACCTGATTTGCATTTTATTCCTCAGTGAATGCTATTAAAAGAGTGAGAGAAGCAAGTGGACGTTACATCAGTCCCTGCTGCGCTGTTTCTCAGACCTGTTAATGATCTTGGTTTGCTCTCGGTCTCCAACCGGTGGTCACATGTGGTCGTATTCCTCTCTCCAGAACAGGCCACCGGCAGTGCAGGGGTCACCCCACAACGGCCAGCCCCCGCCCTGCATGAACCCTGCCTTGATGAACGCTCCCTGGGTGAGAGAGAGTTGGGGGGGGGGGGGTTTAGTTTTGTTGTCCCATCTCACTTGCATATACAGTAACATCCTGACGATCCACCGTACCGCAAAGCTCGGGGCGGGGCTGCCTGCTCTTGCTCCTCTCTCATGCCTTCTCAGATCATTGCTTTCATACTTTCATATCATCATGTCGATGCACTGCAATGGGACGTTTGACTCTGAAATCAGCTTCCGTCGAACCTCCATGTTGAGTTCATTGGGGTCCAGGGGCGTTCCATCCACACAACACTCTTTAGGGCCATAGTTGACTCTCATGCCCATGTGTTACCACTATATTTATGTTGTTCTCTGAAGATCATTGTCAATAAAACTGTATCATGTTGATGACATTGTTCATGTCAAGACTGGGTTTTCATTTTGTGTCATATGAATTTGTTGTTGTTGCATACAACAGCTCTGTCTCAAATCTAAGGAAACTTCCTATTTAGGTCACACAGGTAAGAAGTTGAAATTTGCAGCTTCTAGTGTTGGCTCATCTGGGTTGGAAACATCCCTGTTTCATAACAACACATGTTGTTATGAACAACTTAGAAGGAAGTATGTCATGGTTCCTTAGAGGTAGAAGAAGTAGGAAGAAGTATCCCACGCAACCTGGCAGCACCAGTAAGAATGAAAGAAGGAATAATGAATGTCCTCTAAGGTCTGCCAAATTTAAAGGTGGACAGAAGTCCTCCCTTTGAGAAAGGTTTTCCGGAAGAAAAGAAAAAAAGAAAAAAAAAAAAGAACCTACTATGATGCAATTGAAATACACCTGTTTTTGTTTATGTTTTTTTTACTTTTTTACTTTTAAGAAAAAATCCTCAATAGAGAATCCTGTCCTCATATTTGTATAGTGGAAATATATTTGGCCACTGGGAAAAGATTTTCTTTCTATGTGCTCCAGGACTATACACAATTTATATTTAGTCATTCAACATATATTTTGAATGAATATCAGTGACAATGTCAAGGAATGTACCAATACATTGTTTTGGCCAATTTTATATTTTAAACAAATCTCAAAAAATGTTCTTAAGTATATGTGAAATGTTCCCATATGTATGGTTGAATAATTAACTTGCTGCAAAGTCTTTAATGTAGATATTATGCTAAAATGACTTGACGATTTTTCATTGCAAACAAGTATACTGAATTAGCCAGCATCATTTACCTGGCATGTTTTTATCATTTCTTTTAATTTGTTTTGAAATATTCAGTTCATGATTATCAAAGATGATTAAATCTTTGAAAATCATCTTCCTTCAGAAATGGTATCTTAGTATGAACCTAGCTGGTATCAAGGTAAAAGGAAGCTATCCTGGATTTGAGACACGGCCAATATATTTCATGTTACACAAGCTGCAATATGATGCTATATCAATTGTAATCAAACACCTGCAATTGTGTAAAACATGGGCTTGTTTACATTTTGCCACTGAAAACAACAATAATAACAAAACAACTGCAGAAAAACCCTAAGGAAAACTCACAATAATATACTTTATGGTATTTTTTATCTCCCATGCTATAACTATAGTATTCCTGTGATAATCCTGGATCGATTAGTTGTGATATTTATATAGTCTACATGTAAAATTTTAGGATTTTTTTCAAAAGGGAACATTTTATAAACATTGTAGTTGAATCTACGTAACTGTTTCTTTCAGAATGTTTAAGTTTAAAAAGTTTTAAAGTTTTAAAAAAAAAACATGATATTCAAAATGAACATATATGCTATATTTCTTGGCAGTTTATCACAATGTATCAATATTCAGTGTTGTTAGTGCATCTTGCTGTTGCCATGAGAACAGTAACACACAGTAGCCCACATGATGAAGCTCATATGATTATCTTTGCATTTATATCTGTTGTTCTGTTATTGACTTTTCTTTGTTCCTTCCTCTCTCGTTTTTTTTCCCCCTCTTCTCTTTGTCCACCTCCGCCTCTCTCTCTCTCTCTCTCCGCTCGCTGAAGCAGTACCACTACCAGGAGGAGGACTCGCCGCCGCTCGACCAGGGCTTCCCGCGGCTCACCAACGAGGTGCGCGCCCCCGAGCTCGTGCACGTGTCCGAGAAGAACCTGTCGGAGATCGAGAATGTGCACGGCTACGTGTCCCACTCCCACATCTCCCCTCTCAAGGTCAGCATCCCGGCCTCTCTCCTGTCTCTCCTGCCCCCCCCCCCCCCCCCCGAGTGTGTATTTTCTCACCTGGCATAGTAACCACGACCCTCCGACCTTCATCCCAACTCAACACCATGAATGACTGCCAACATGGCCTCCTCTCCGTCTCTCTCTCCTCCTTCTCTTTTGTCTTTTTAGCTCGGATATGTGCACAGACTCTGCAGTAAATACAGATCAGTAGTTTTTTTTTTTATATATATAGTGGGCATTTTCTTCTCTTTTTGTATTCGTGTAGCCTAGGAAATGGCAAAATGTCTTTTTCTAAACAGGACAAGTTGTCATACTTATTTCTGTGTTTTGGTGAGCAGATATCAGGCAAATACTAATCAGAAAGTAGTAGCATAAGAAGCCACCCATAACGTTTTGTGGCATGAGTGATGATAATTGCAGAAATCTGTACTATGAATTTACATTTTGCATTCTAGGCATTGCTTTTCTTCAGAGAGAAGAGTAGAATAAGCTTCAATTCTGAATCGCCCCCTTTTCGTCCTGCTTCGCTCTCCTGTGTTGCACTGATCCGGAAAAGCATGACGGGTGACACCATCATGCCTGTCAGTTTGTGCTTTTTGTATCACTGAAGAATAAGAAACGATAGAAAAATGTATTTCTCTCTCTCTCTCTCTCTCCCTCTCTCTCATTCCTTGCACACATTTTCCCTCCGCCATTGTCTTGATTCAGTGTGTTTCCTGACTTGGTCTCCAATAAGCCTCTAATAGCTCAGTGCCCCACCTCTGCCCACAGCTGAGCAGGTCTCCATGTAGAGTCTATCTAGGTTGGAAAATAAATTCTTTATAGGACACGTTACTTGGAATTGATTCTCAGAATGTTTTAAAGTAACCAGGGTCACAGATCAAATAATCCAATGTGCTTTAATGCGTGAAATGAGATTACACTGCCAGTTATTTAATAAGGTCAGGGAATTCCATGTGCCTATCCCCATATATTCAAAATACAACCAATATAACTCTTGCTTTTCTAACACCTCCCTGTGCTGTGCAAAACTATTGTGCTAAAGAGCAGGGTTTCTAGTCAAAGGTTGAGCCAGTAGGGGGCAATGTTGGAAATGAAAAGGAGTTCTACTGTAGCTGCAGTTCATCTGAGGCAAAGTTTGGCAGACCTAGACAAACCATTCGTTGTGATTTAGTGAAGGGAGAATGAAGTATCTGCAAATTTGTTACCTTGTTTCTTGGACCACAAAGCACAGAAATAAACATTTAGCATTCCTGAGCCTCATTTACTTTCAGAATGATTTCAGTATCAAGATGACTGTTATGTACAGTATAACTAGAAACATGTAGTGCCACCAATGTGTGCAAGCTTTATAAATCTGATTAATCAGTTTTCCACTTTTTGCCCATGCAGTCATTTAGTACTGAGTTTAGGGAAGGTTCTGAAAAAAGGCCCTTTTTGCTTTTTTTGTAGACCTGTTTTAAAGATGTTTGGGAATATCCTAATCAGCACTGTCAGAGGGGGAGTGAGCAGAAAATTGAAGGAAAGAAAAGCTTTGGAGAAATTAAAATTCAAATACAGTAAAGAAAATGAAACCTTTGTTGCGGGTTGTGGACAGGATGTGGTATGTTACTTCTGCCACTAAACAATCCTGCCTTGAAATATGTTGACTTAAATGCCCACCACAGTTAAACAGAAGGTTTCAATAGTATTTTATTCCCAACTTCTGGTGTAACTGACTCTCCAAGAGATATTTTCACTCTGGTCTTTAGTTCATTTGATATTCGTTTACAACTTTATTTTGACTTGAATTCTTTCTGTGGCCACCACTCATCTGCAAAATCAGTTCCAAGACTGAGCCATTACCTGTGATCTAAAATGAAGTCATGCTGTGGCTTTAACCTTGAAGAGCTTTGGCATGGCTGCCAAGTGGATACATGAATAGCAGAAACAGTGCTATTGATCAGATGTGACTGGACACACACTGACTTCCAGGAATGGCTGACATCATTGCGGGATGTAGTTATGGGTGAACTCTCCACTGCTAAGAGTAAAAACATTCACACATAGTGGAAAGATTTCCTGTGCCATAAAACGTCAGGAACTATATCTTTCCTATTACAGTTAACCTAGGCCTCTATTTTCACTGACTTCAATCCATGTATCCTTTATTTTACTTTATTTTTTATTTTACTCTTACTTGTATCCTCTGATAACTTTTACTTCTTTTGTTAACTCTCTCCTGTGACCAGGCAGGGTAAGATCACGGTGGGGGCTGGGGACAGTGGGATTGGATTTTTAAAAGGGGGTAATATTTTAAAATCATGGTTAACATTTAGCAATTTTCTCACTCAACATTTCTCGCTCCAACATCTGTGAGAAATTTGCTATGATTTGAGTGGTGATAACAAGGATCAGGGTAAACTGAACTGTTGCACTAAAATCACCACTCATACCACTACTTATGTGTTGCTTAGTAACCACCAACTGTTTAGCTGCTATTCAAGGACTACATTTCTTCATGGCAAGCAATGAAAGGTTTCTTGAACTTTTGCATTGTGTTTTCAGTACAATGCCGTGTTGCCGGTGTATAAAAGCAATAAGCCACGTCATGCCTAACAACAGCTGTCAGGAGTTCTAAAATCACTGTAAGCCGTGCCTTCTCAAGGCCTATTGCTTAATTATAAATGATTGGCTGACAATTCCTCTTCCTCTTTTGTGCTATAAAGCAATCTCCTTTGTGCCATAAAGCAATCAAGCAGATTTTCCGTCAAATCTGACCCATTGGCACACCATGTAAAATGTAGTGTAAAGGCCAGTAGAGGCTGCCAATCTTCTGGTGATGATCTGACTTGTTTACAGTAACTAATGTCAAGATTAATGTGGTAGTGATTTATTCACGTCAAAATGCTACACATAGCAACTTAAATGTAAAGCACAGCAGTGTTGTGCCTCACGGAAACAGAACCCTTAAACAGAATGAAAAGTTTTCACACCTTTCTGTGCGTTATGTTCCAATGTGGTGTCTTTGAGGAAACTGGCTATCACTTCAGGTCCCACTGAGAAAAAGGGAAATTAGCAGGTAGGGAAAGATATGCTGCCTCTGCACTTGCATGGGTGTTGATTGCGACAGAAGAGTAATGCAGTGACGACAACTGTCAGTGCTAGGGGGGACGGTTTTGGTATTGGTTTGTTGACTGGCTGTGAACACCTCTAAAACCTAGAAAATCAAATGCATGCAAGGTAGTATCTGAATTACACTCGCGTAGACTTCAATCGATGGCTGTCACTTTTTTCTTTTGGAAATGAGAAGTGTGACATTCATGAGTCTCTCTTTGCACAAGAAGCAGTCGGTCTGTGGAGGGAGTGTTTACCCATGGGTACTTATCAGAGGCTCTTCCTCATTCAGCAAAGCAATGCAGGAAGCCAGACTGGTCCACTCTCCCTCTCATCCTCATCCAACCTCAAGCCTACTTTGAACATGTTTCCCTTCTCCTCCCTGCTCTTGTTACTGCTCGCTGGGCACCTGTTTCCCTCTCCATCGCACTCACAACGTATGACTGGGTAACCATTACTAATGCTTTTTTATCCTTATGCATTAGGCTCACAAGTTCCCTCCCCTCCCCTCTCTCTCTTTCTCCCTCTGTCTCTCTCTCTCTCTTTCTCTCCCTCCCTTTTCCCCCAAATATACTGGCTAGTGATCTTGTCTTTCATTTCTTACCTGCAGCCTGCACTGGTTACCCGTTTTGATCTTGCATACCCGGGTGTGACCACAGCAAACTACATGGCAAGTTTTCTTTTCTTTTCTTTTTGTTTTACCTTTGGGGGGATATGTTAACCCCCCCCCCCCCCTCCCCTCCTCTGATTTTTCTATAGTTTTAAACCTCCCCTTTGCTTTTTGGGTCCTCGCACCCAAATGATTGATGTCCCCTCAGTGATGCATGGAGTTTGTTTTCATGTTGCATACTTCTTCAACCCATTGCCTGACGAAGCAGTCATCCTTTGTAGATGTTTCTTGCCCCTTTTTTTTGTCATGTCCACACATTGTTAAGAGAATCCCATGTGTGTTTGTGACCCATCTGCTTGCCAAGGAATCCCATGTGCTCGCTATGGTGTTGTGATGGCCACTGTGATATGGTGTTATTAGTGTCTTTCTAATCATCTACTGCTATATGTTGAAGATCTACTGCTATCTGTTGAAGATTGTTGAAGGTTTTACTGTACCTAGGCCATGTGCTTGGGGCTCAAACTGCCCCCTATCTGATTTTACTTAACACTTTCATCATAATGGAAATTAATGGTTTGTGTTTGCCTTTTTTGCTATAATATTCAGAAGGCTTTATGTAATGTCCAAAGCACTGTGTTATAATCAGCATGCTCCATTAGGTGTGCTCTGTCTTTATAATTTCTGATGGAATGTCTTTTCAGGAGTGTCATCTTTAATTAATCAGCACTGAAGGTGTAGGTGCGTCGAGGGCAAATGGTATCAATTAAGCAAGAAAATATGCTAAATTTTTAAAGGAGCGTAGGCTCTACATAATATATTCGGTGCCTTTATCTCAAGAAATCTCAAGGTCAGTCATTTGCTGTCAGTTCTTAGCACCTAATGTAAAGTGAGCCCCATCAATAATTGTTTTTATGACTCCTAATAGGTATGCACTAACTCTGCTTAATAAAGGAAGGAAATCACCTGTTTAATAATCAGTGCTAGGTAATAAATGCTAATAATTGCCCTGTCATCGGTGAAATTCAAACTAAGATGAGTTGAAACATTCCACAAGGCTGTACCTGCATTTTTAGTTAAGAGCTATAACATGCTCAAATCTGTTTTGATTGGTTTGGGTAACTGTCATAACGATGAATCGGCACTCTTAGAAAGCAAGACGTAATTCACTTTTTGTGCATTGAAAGAAAGGTAATATAGTCAATCACAGCGAGTCACTTGATTTGGCTTTGCAGCTTGCACTGAACTGTGCACACTTGATGATTTGACTCATCTGTCTTTAATGTGCTGTCTTGCATGTGCATATGGTCAAAGAGTGCAAGAAGTAGATTGCAATAGGCACAATCTATCAATGCAAATATGTTGTGAAATTGACTCTACAATCTGGCACTTACATGACATTTGGGCCTAAATGTTTACATCTGCAAGGAAGAAAGAGAGAACTTTTCACAAATGGGAATCTGTGCTTATAGGTCATACTCTATCAACTTGGCCCAGTGACCTGTGTGCTTTCATGTGGTTCAGTCTGGGAGTTATCACATTGTTGCCAAATGTGTACATCCTGCAAAACCATGTGACATATTGCGTAAGACTTTTACTGAGCTTTACTGTTAAATTTTACTGGTACATTACTGGAAAACTTCACAGTGCCTTCGGGCATTTGGGTGGGTGGGAGGGTGGGCGATTGGAGAGGTAAGAAAAATACCAATGTGTAAAACTCAACTGTGGTGATCGTGTCCTGGCTCTTGCCCAGTGGACAAACTCTTGACCTGAAGTGCCCGCCGTCTCCCAGCGCTCGCCCAAACGCTGCTGTTTCGTCCTCACCGTCCTCACACCTATACGTCTGATTAAATAACTATCGACTTTCTCCGGATGTAATTTCCTGGCGGGTCGGCTCCCTCGTGGCACAGCGGCAGACCCGAGTCGATCCGTAATGCGAGTGTGGGAAAGGCAGAGAGCGAGGGAGAGGAGCGGCGTGCGCGACTCGTGAATAGGCCCAGGACTAAGAATTGGTGCCCGGCCTCATTGTTTCCCCTCAGCCTTGGGACTTTGAATGAAAAATTGCTTTAATACAGCCACTGTAATTGTACAGGCAACGGGGAGGCAAGAATTATGGTTCGTGTATGGCTAGAGGAAGCGTGCCCCCTCCCTCACTGACCAAATCAAGCACCACAGATTGGAGAGTCTGAGTCAGGGAAGACGTTATTGATTCCAACTGCTGCGTTGTTTATCGATTGCAGCCTCTTTCTGTGGTAATATCAGCTTGTAAAAACGCATGAATTTTTGGGTGGCAATTTCTTCTCTGTCAATCAGGAAGGGTGAACTTTGTGCGTAATAAATAGCGGTTTAATGATGGCGGCGGCACCAGCCACCGGTTGATGATCGGTGAGGGGGTAGCAGGGGTCGGATCAACAAAGAATGGGCTTTCTTATCCCGTGGGAAGAGATCACTTCTTCCGATCCGCTCCCTGTTGTCATAATTCCTCCTCTCACTTCTCATCCACACAATAGGAGGCCTTGATTGCCTCGCCAAAGCTTTCCGATTGGCTTCTCAAGCCACTGTGGGCTGGCGGGGACTTGGATAACAGCACTGCCGCCCAGCCGCGCCTCATCAGAGTAACAGTGAGGATAAGAGAATCATTTTCAGTCTTGCCCCGCATAAATGCACTTGATTATGGCATTTTGTGAAAATAGACTGTGGATAGTGACTGCGGCCAAGTCTTTTCAGCTTCCACTGCTCTAAGAACCCACTGCTGACAAATTGTCTGACTTTGATTTGATGATCATATCCACTTTTCGAGGGCTTGAGGGACACATGTTAGCAATTATATTAATAACAACCAGCAGTTTATATATCTTTCCTTGTTTTGCGAGTGCAATTGGGCTAACGTGCTTCTTTCACTATTGATGTGTAGCACCCACCAGGGTGAGGCAAGGCAGCCTGTTTGAGCACAACGCATTATAAATTTACTTAGTTTTGGAGACACTCCAAGCACATTTTTGCTTGTTCTCATTTAATGTACGGGCTGCTAAGTGTGTGCAGTATGCGCTCATTATTTTGCACTGTAGATTCTAATTCTAAAAGTGCAGCAAACAAATGTTAACGTTAACAGGAAATTACTCTTACATTTGCATCTCTGATCAGTTGTTACCAGATAGGGTAAAGTGCCATGCAAGGTCTGGATGAGCTTGATTGACTTCACTGAGTTAATATTCAATTCCCCACTCAGACCGGGATCTTATTTTTGGAATGGTTCACATAAAGTTTGATACATTTAGTGGTGTGGCACCTTTCTTTATTCTGCTGTGAGAATGACAGCAAGTAAAAAATGTATTTCCTCCCAATTGAAAATGTTATCAGAGTGAAAACGAACTCTTACAGACAGCACATCTATTTGCTGGGCCAGGGGGAAACAAATTGACAGGTGACTGGCGTCCTTGAAAACAACTGATTATTATTATAAGGACAAAATGTTGTGACGATATTGCAACAATTCCATCACTCTCTATCTGCCACTGCCATCAGAAGGCTGTTTCATAGGATTTCAACTCTTAGAATATATAAATGGCAGTTTTATAGGAGAGGAATACAGTGTGTTTTATCTCCCTATTTCTTTTATGGATGCATTTCATTTTTGTGACATTGAAACGCCTTCTCCAGGCTGTATGCTGGAGCAAAGTCAATGAGGAAAGCTAGATTGCAGGCCAGTGTTTGGACTGCTTACTAATTCATTTTTTTTTTCTAATTCAGTCTTGGCATCGCCGTCTATTTAAAAGACCTTGCAACTGTACCGCATGCCTCAGGCACAAACTCGGATCTTGATTTAAATGTGGGCCAGGAGCCCATTGCCACTCTGTTTGACACTGTGCAGTTTTCCAGGCCCATCATAATAAAAGTACCATAACAACAAAGCAACAAGCCAGCTTCATAGCCAGCATGCTTGACAGCTTTGTTGTATATCTTACTAGCAGAGAGAAAGTACCTTTTAGTTACTTATAGTTACTGTTATAGAACCTTTTCATCCTCTACACATACTAAGTACAAGTATATTCAGTTGAATGTACTTGAGTGTCACTTTATACTTTTCCCAATTTGGGAAGAGAATGTTTAATTTTCATGGATAAGAAGATAAGAGAAAATATTTGTTTTCTGGTTCATGTCCTCAGATTTTTGCATTCATCTGTGTAATATGCTAATGAAAGCTGAGGAAGCAATGTAATGTAACTTAACTAAACATCAGTTAAGCAGAATGCCGTGTTTGTTTACATCTGCCTCAATCCAAAAAGGAGCCAAACATAGATGACAAGATGGCTGACCGGCTCGCTCATCTGTTTTCTGCTTGGCTTGCGGAAATTTGACTGAAGTCTAGACCTTGAGAGGTCCTTTATTTATTTTTCCCAGAGAGAGTTAATCGTCAAACACAGAAGAAAGCATATTTATGCACCTATCCCACTGGCCCGGACCAGTTTTATTCACTCATTTCGATACCTGCTTATTCCTATTCAAGGTCAAGATCACCAGTCCGTCACAGGGCCAACACATAAACAAACATACTGACACTCACACCCACACCTAGGGGCAATTTAGAGTCTCCGATTCACCTGACCTGCATGTTTTTGGACTGTGGGCACCCAGAGAAAAACCCACATGACGGGAGAACATGCAAACTCCACACAGAAAGGACCGCGGCCGCAATTCAAACCATTTAAAGAATATTGATATTGGAAGATTGAGTAGCAAGCACCATACGGAAGACAGCTTGTGAAATATTCTCAGCTAAAGCTCCTCTTAAGGTGATAAGATGCAATAACTGTCTGCGATGCGTGGTGCGGACATGTTTACACCTCTCTGTGACAGGTACAGTGGGACATCTCTCTCTCTCTCGCTTGTCACTTCAGTGTCACTTCGCAAAAAGGTGTGGGTTTGAATTTTCACTAAATAAAGTAACAGTTCACAGCACATCAACAGATTCACACTGCAAACAAACAGAACCGTGCGGTCGGAAAAAGATGCGTGATGTGATTTGAATTGACTGCCTTCCAAAACTGACACTGTAATGCTCCAGTGTACAACTATGCTGTGTATCGGATATAATGAAGTCCAGACATTGGAAAGAAACCCTCAACAACAACAAAAAAAAACATGTGTGTTGCATCAACAAGATGCAGTTGCCGTGCTTACTGTGGAGATTGGCTGTTGGCCCCTAGACACCAAATGTTGTGCAAGGTTAGCTTTTAACAAGCATGAATAACAGCTTTCAGGAACTTGCTATAGGTTGAATCACTATTGTGTTACATCAATCAGCAATAGAGACATTTATTTATATTAAAATGTTGCTGCTTATGTTTGGCTTGTCAGGTTTGGAGATACAACAATCCAAAAGGCTTTCCTGCAAAAGTGCATCTGAATCAGCTTAGAATTAGTCAAAATATCCTGAATAAACTGTTGCAAATTACAGCAAACTGTCGTAGAGTAGCAAGTAGCAAGTAGATAAAGTATTAAGTCCTCAGCTTTTAATAGCATGTTCAAGCGTTTCAAGCATTTTCAACAATGCAAATGGCTAGTGAGGTTTACAAATCCTATCAAAAAATGTTTAATTGTCTTATAAACACTTTTAGTTTTGGCCCTGTGGAGTTCACCAGCTCCATTTATAGTGTTGCAGTAGTAAGGAGCATCACACTTTCCATCAAGGCAATGGGAGACTCGCCTGTCAAAACTTGCTCATGGAGGCAGGGCTATATGGACCCAAAACAGGGCTGAGATTGGCAAGATGCTGGTGTAAGAGCTTCACTCCAGCTAAATTATCATCAAAAGTTATACAGATCATCCCGTTCATCGTAGCAAATGCATGAATATTCATCGCGTGGTTGATAAAACAGCACTTTCCAGCCTCTTTAATTGGGACAGAGGAACTGTCTAGACTTCCCAGTAATCAAAGAGATTCTTTAAAACGTCTCCTCTTCGTCCGTAGACAGACTGTTATCAAAGTGCCCATCTGCCTCAGTCACATTTAGACAGTTCTTGAAAATGTGTCAGTCCTAGGTTTGTTGTCTCAGTGCCTTTTATTGTGCAATATGGGAAATATTGAAGCGGGGAATGTGATTTTTTTTTTTTTTTGCCAAAAGATAATGTTATTACTAGCGAAGGCCTCAAGAGACCTTTGACAGTCGCGTCTCTGACATCTGTTAGAGTTCTTCTCAGGAGCGACCTGAAATGAGGTCTCCAAGTTTTTGTGTGTGGAGGGGCTGAGTGAAACTAAAAACACACTTTATTGTAACACAGTTGAGGCTTCACAATTTACCTTTTATTACACGCCTGTTTAAATGGGTTCTGTGCTGATATAAGATATAAGCCACTGGCGTATAAAGCGTGGTCAACCCCCCACTCAAATGACTGATAATCTAACAAGTAGCAGTATTCTGGTATCTCTTATCATTGCCTACAATCATGAATTATTAGACCATAGATTCTGATGTTCTTGGATGCTCTACTGTATGTTCCCTTTTCACTATGATTACCCTGTCACAGCGCTGGTGCTGAATATCTCCCCATGATGAAGCCTTTTTTTCTCCTTCACCATGGTCTATTATCAGTGTAAAAAAAAGGAGGTCCTTCCGTACTTTTTCAAAAACCTAATGCTCACCTCCCCGTTGAATTCCAGATTGATGAGAAATACATCAAGAAGAGAATCCACAAAGGAGAATGTTCAGAATGGGACTTTTGATGCAACAAAGAAGAATTTCCCCCCTGAATTGAGACGCTGTAGATTCACCCTGTTTTCCCAGATGAAATTCTGGTATCGGGTATGGACACTTCTCCACCCACAGGAAGCGTCAAATCAAAACTTAAGTGCAAATTATAAACTGTCTCCTAAACAGCAGTGAGCAGTGCTCCGTCCAGAGAAAGCTGGACTCACCAACATTAGATGTTTTTCCTCTCTTGTCCCTTAGGTATCTTTGGTATAAAGCATCACAGACCGTATCAAATAAGTGTGAAATATAGAGAACAACAGCATTTCCGTTTTACCACTGTGAACAAACTGATGATGTACACACAAATCATCTTTGTTTTGGCATTCTCCTTTTTTTCTCATAGTGTGAGAATTCTCTTCCTGATATAATACTTTTTTCATTGTACCCTATCAAGCTACCCTCTACCCTCTGCAGTATTTCCCAATACTACATGATGCTATCTCCTAGAGAGCTTCTGCTGGCATTATGAAAAGATGTCAATGGTGCTTTTTAGTTGAACATAAATAATGACGGAGGGGAACCCAAAGATAGTCGATAGTGGAATCCTCCAATTTAGTCTTCCACCTCTGGAACCATGTGTTTGAATCCTGCCAGAGCTTTCTCTCCTATTTTGGCCTCCTTACTAAATAAATAAACTCTTTTTTAGGAGAAAAGAATGACACAGGAAAACAATTTAGGAGACCATATACTCTGAAAACAAGGAACCTCTTTGGCTTGACAATGTGTGGTAGTTGATAGTTGTAGGTAGTGGTAGTAAAGCGACTTCAATCCAGAATGGGCTGGTGGTGGTAAACACAACTGACGTGGTCCTTTGGCTCCTCCAGTGCAGATTTACTCCAGCCTTGGTAAATGCATACGTGTGGTACATGACTCTCTGTGGGAGTGCACAACAGTGAGGATCGGTTCAAGAGAGCAAAAGAACAAGCGGGAAAAAAGAGAGAAAGAGAGGAAACACGAGGAGGGGAAGAGTCACGCAACATGTGATGACCTCTTCTACTGATGGTCTGCTCGCAGTGACTTAACCATCTCACCTAGATTGAACAAAATTACACTGCAAATAACCCCACAGAACCATCTCACCATTTCTGTGAAAGATCCGGTGCTCGGTCTCCACACTTAGACACAATATGGGATCCTCAGAAATTGATTTGCTGTTAGTGGGTTTCTGCAAGAGGTCAATTTTGTGTGCTTTAGCCATTTTCCCTTAAAATAGTTTTTGCTCTTCCACTGATGGAAAATCCATCTGTGAACATGAATTAAGGGTGGTGACAACACTCAGAGAATAAAAAGTAAGACATATATTGAACAGTTTGTCTAATATTGTCACAAGAGAACATCTTTAAAAAAAAAAAAAAAAAAAAGGTCAGCCTCTCTGGCGCTGTACTCTCTCCGGCTCTTAAACAGAGAAAGGAAAAATGGAAAGCTATTAAATAGATAGAGCCATTAGTACTTAAAGAGTGCTGTTGTAGTTTCTCAAATCTTTTACATGAGATGGAGCAGGCTGACTGTAGCCAAGGGGTCAAAACATCACATAGGATATATTGGATGTATGCCAGAGCTTTCTATTAATGTAGAACGCAAAAAGACAAGTTGTTTCCAGCTGCATTTGTACTAATCTGACACCCATGTATGGCTACGTTCTCAAAATAATCACTGACAACCACAAATTCAAATCCTTTATAAAGTCTAGAACTTCTCTCCAGTCTGCAAATAGAGGACGATAGAGCCCATCAGCTTTCAATAGCCTTGTCAGTGGTTTCATACTAACACTGACGCCTTGCATCACGAGCGTTCTCAGCAGGCAGTGCCTTCATAGCTCTTCCCCTGAGTTCTGTGCCTGAAGTAAAATATATCCATATATCCATGATACCTTACCCAAAGCCTGAGTCGACTTAATATATCTTTACTCCACAAAATATCAGACGAATGAAACCATATCAATCAATGCGATCTGTTCAATTCAACAAATTATGGATATGTTTGAAACTTGTTCAATAATACATATAATAATAATAATACACAAATTGACCAAAACAACATAACTATATGTACCTTGTGCACTCAAATGAATCAAAACAAGAGCACAAGGTCCATCTCATGCGCATACAACACCATTTTGTCATGTGGTAAATCTTGGAACTCAATTTCTTTTTTTTCTCCTGCAACAGCCACTCCTGGGCTCTGTATATTTCCCATCTATGAATGTGAAAAATCTGATATGAACTAGCCAACAGTGCAGAGAGGCAGGCCGACTTCACTGGGTAGCATTTACGCTGACATATGAAGAACAGGGTAAGAACCGGGTGAGGGCAGACTCATTATAGTAATAACCAAGTCATTCGCAGTCATCATCTGGCGATGCAAGAATATATTATGTAGTAGAAACATGATAGAGTTGGTATTCATAGAGATTGTGGGATTAAAACAGTTGTTACAGCTCTCTTTCCAGGAAGATATCAGGTTATTGATTACAATGAGAAAAGACTGAAATATCGCATTTGCTCGCGTTAGATTACAGTTGTGGTTGGCTGTGGATAAAAGAAATAACAATCAAGAAGCGTCTGATAATTACCCCCATAATTATCCCTCCACTGAGCACCATTTGACCCTATACATCATCCAACAGCCCCTTCAAATATCACCCACTCATGATGCCTACGCCATCAGATAGATTATGCAAACTAAATATTAAGGATAGCTAATGGTATGCAAATTTGTACGCAAGGGTAACTACAAACCACCAGTGGCTGCATCAACATAATATGAAATCATAATAAAATGATACAGCAGAGACACAAGTATTAAGGTTCATAAGTGTCATATTGTCATTGCCACATATTTCAGTTGACATGAATGAGATACCAAAAATGTATTTACATGCAAATGCAAATTATTAAGCAACATATGTGCTTGCTTTAGGATGATTACACAGAAAAAGAGACAAGCCTACTGAAATTCAGTCCAGTACATTAACATTATGTATTTGTTTATTGATCTGTGTGTGTGTGTGTGTGTGTGTGTGTGCGTGCGCGCATGTTTTGTCAGTGTGCGCTGGGCTGTTGCACAGCGTCCAGCAAGTCAAGGTCAATGGCTCGGTCAATATTTCAATCTCGGTCAGCAGGCAGCCCTGGAAGTTTTTACTCTGTGTGTGTGTGTGTGTGTGTGTGTGTGTGTGTGTAGTCTATTGTGTAATTTATTGTGTGTACTTTATTCTAGTGAGGATGCTTGATTGTGGCTGTGCATGCTGTGCAGACCAGGTGCTGACTTGTTTGTAAGTTTTCCAGTTGATTGATCAAATTTTGACTGGAATGGGTGATGCAGCATATGAGGTGAAGCGGGTCAGATGGAAATATCTGATTGATTTTCCTATTTGCATTATGTCCATAACTGGATAATGGCTGTTTGAATGGTGGATGGTGAGTGCAGGGCAGGTTGACCTGTTGCACAGTGAATGCTAACTGTTCCAGGACACCCTCTAATCTGCCCTGAGGAGATGAAATGTATTTTATTTTCACATTTCTTTTGCCCTCTGTTTGCTTTTTATGACCTGTGTTCTAATAGCTATCAATAACAATAATAGACGACCACATAAGCATGAGGTTTTCCACTTATTCAGATACACGGATAGAGCATCTTAATACTCGAACTAGTTTACTAGATTATGAATCACACTGCCATTATGGGAAAGGTGGAGGCGTAATGGCCAAAGTCCCGTCTCTGATGCTGTTTCTACCTGACTGAATCACAAGTGCTGCCCTTGTTTCTGTGGATATTAGCGCCGGCCGTGGCCCCATCTCTCTGCTCCTTTTGCCTCTCTCTGCCTCATTTGATTTCTGATGTCATCGTCATTTTTATTGTCAGTGTTTGCCTCGGCTTCTATTTTTTTTCCTTATAAGGTTTTCTGGAAGATTTTTTCCTTGTATGCTTCGAGGATCCAAGGCCGGGTAGGTTAGTCTGTGTAGAACAGGTAGACTTGTTGTGTCCTGCTAAAATCTGCTATTGTGTGTCTTGTGCTTTGTTCTGCTTCCTTGCATTTGTCTTACATCATTCTGTTCTATGGTTGATTGTTGATCAGGTCAATCTAGTTAGGCTCTTTCTCTGTAAAGTCCTTCGAGACATGCTTGGGATAAAGAGCTATATAAACAAACTTAAACTCATACATTTGGCCCTCTCATACCTGCTTTTAAGACCCCTATGGTATCATACACTTTGAATGTGTTGGTTCTGACATTCCTAGAGGTCAGAGTAAGCCCAGAAATAATACTGTCTTAGGCAACAAATAAGCAGTTGAGTAAGCATCACTTCCAAGTACTGAAGATTTGAAAATGGCAGAAATGATCTTTACCATAATGCTAAATACTGTACATGCTTAGATTAGTGAAGAGATTAGTAAAGCAGCCTGAAAAATTAGTGAAGAAAATGCTTAAATAATTAAATGAGTCACTATTGTCAAAAATAACCTATACAGATGCAGTTACAGTTGTTTCTGTGTACGATTAAATACATTATTGGCAGTGTGAACTGTAGTAGCAACTATTGTCATTACATTTATAGCCCCTGTGAGCTGTTATGTTTCAGCAATATTTCATTTTTTCTCCGTCCTGCTGCTTTTAAAGCATACCACCCCACCATTTACCAGATAATACATCAAAAAGTCAAGGCTTAATTCTAAGTGTCATAAAATATGAAGAATCACAATCTTACCATAATGTTCACCCAAGTATGGTCCCTGGTGATTCCAACCCCCCACAATTGTTTGTCAGAGAATGCAAATGCGGATGGGTGACCTCCTTTGCAAGGCCAAGGGTGGCTTGACGAGATCGGCCTCATCTCTGCAGAGTACCCCTCCCCACCACACACACACACACACACACACACACACACACACACACACACCCACACACATCAGGCAGAAAGTTGTGTATCCTCCTCCACACATACATACTTCAGTGTGACCCTGGGGACACCAGGGCCCTTCGCTCCAGATGGCCAAGGCCTCCTCCAGCCCTGCCTGACAGCCAATCACAGTTCACAACAGCTAGTGAGGATTCGGGCACCCTGGAGGAACCAACCTTGGCTCGCCAAGCTCTCTATAGCAGATACATATAAACGAATACACAAGCAAATTTATTTTAAGTTTCTGTGATCAGGCTGTATCGTTGAATGTGTTCCCAGTAGTGCCCACGGAGTGTTATTACCTCCGCCAAGGAGGTTATGTTTTCGGTGCCGTTTGTTTGCCTGTTAGCAGGATTACAGAAAAACTACTGGCCCGATTTTCATGAAACTTCGTGGAAGGGTGTAGCATGGGCCAAGGAAGAACCCATTAAATTTTGGAGCGGATCCGGATCCGACTCATGAACAAGCAATAATAGAACAAACCTTGGTGGAGGTTTGCGCTTTCCGGGTGCCCTTCTAGTTATGGTAGTATTGGTGAAGTCATTTAACAGCCACTTGTGACTTGTCTGTTATGCTTTTAGTGATTGTTAAACAAGCTTATTGATGTACTTTAACAATTATCATTGACAAATATTGATTGCTTTATTTGCAATTCTGCATCAAACCTTTTCTGTATAACAATAGATCCTATTATATGTTGTTTGGAGGGCAAAAAACAGCATAATATTTTAATAATAATAATAGTAATAAAAATATAGACTTTACTTTTCAAACGACTTTTATCAAAGTGCTTTATAAACAATTAAACATAATAAATAAAGCCAATATGATGGACAATAAAAATGCCAGGCATGATTTAAAAACAGGGTTACATAAAATTATAACAGGCAAATGCAATGAAGAATACAGTAGAATAAGAAGAAGAAAAGATAACACTGATTTTGACAGTGCAAGCTCCTTTAGCAATATGTTCCAAAGTCTTGTAGCCCGAACAGCAAGTAATCAAGTCAAGGACATATTAAGAAAACAGCACTGGCACAAGAATTCAGCCTTGAGGCACACCACAAAAAATCAATGAAACATAATTACCAATGGAGCCTTAAAATGTTCTGTTTGGCAGGTAATATTACAACCAATCCACGGCAGCTCCATTGATATCAACCCCATTTTTAAATTCATCCATCGTCAACAGATCATTAGTAACCCAGAGTATACTATAAGTTTACAGAAATAATTTATTTCCGCTACCACTAGGTGTTGCGTTAATGTCCCACTCTTCAAAATGTTTGGGAATAAATGGTAACGTTTTCAGGAGATACTGAGCTCTTATCAAATAGGAACACAGTGGCGATAGAGATACAACAGAGAGCCAGCAAGGGCCTACAGCCTCTGTGACCTCTTGAGGAATTTAGTGGCCGTGAACACCTAGAGGACTGAAGGACAGTCTCATATGTGATGTAGTATTCATAAGGTCTTGCGGCGAAATCAGCAAAAAAGTCCAGACAGAGGCAAAGTATATCAGCAAGAGACGGGATCGTAGATCTGACATCATTAATCTTCCCAACAAAAAAGGTGAAAAACTTCTCACAGCCACCAGAGCTTTAATGTATCACAAACAACTGAGAATTACAATTTTATTGAATATTGCCCTCTCTTAAGATTCAGACGCTATATGTTAACTTATTGTGAGTAGGGACAGGGTGAAAGCTATGCAAATGACATGTTAACTGTCCCAACCCTTTGCAGCGATTGCAAATTGAAAGCTCCGTCATAGGAAAAAAAAAAAAAACACAAGAGAAAGAGGCGAGCCGAGGCGGTTTGGACAGAGAAAAACACAGAGCCACGTCATCTTCCCCACCCTGCAGTTTGTCATTGTTCAGCTGTGTGGTGTCATCTTCCCTGGCAACTAGCCGACAATGTCCCTTTTTCTTCGGTGATAGAAGGGGAGACGTGTTATTAGGAGGTTGGTCCGGAATACGCTGTCACACACACACACACACACACACACACACACAAAACGCACACGCACTTGGCCGGGGAGGAACGCGGTCGTCTCAGGGTTTCTTCACGGTCCTTTTAGCCGACTTGTTTTGATGCGAAGTGAGTCAGCCAATTGATCGGGGAGGTTTGAATGGAAGCCCAGAAGTAAAATGCGGAGCGTCTGGTTTCAGAGTTGATAGATGGGAGCGAGAAAGAGGGAGGTGATGCATGGGGGCAGCCGTGTTAATAAGCCTCATTAAAGGGTGTGATGTGAGCGCCTGGGACATTAATGAAACACATCTTTAACTACTGATATTTGCGACTGACAAGCAGATGTAATGCTCCGGTCCCTCCGGGCCTGTCGGACCGCAGTGCGAGATTATCTCTTTCTCTGGCTTTTGCAGGGTGCGTGCAGGTCCTGAGAAAGTCTTCAAATGTCTAAAATCATGTTATCTACACTCAAAGCTTTAGAAATGTCTTGAGTCACGCAGATCTAGACTCTGCTAGATCTACAGCTGTCATTCTCAGGTTTATTCCAGTTTAATTGTTCTTAAATTTCTTCATGACGGTGAAAACGCCTTTAAAAAGTCTTACATTCGCCTCGACGAAACTCTGAGACACCCTGGCTTACTGTATCTTATCTTTTACCGATTTTGTAAGGAATACAATAACAACTTTGGCTTCAAAATGAGAGTTTGTAATAGAATAGATGGCTTAGATACATCGTCATGCCTGAGAACAATGGCAAGCTGCAGTAACCTTTCCCTCTTTTCTGCGTATGGTCGGCCTTAGGATGATGAGGTAGAGGCTGTTGGCGTAGGTAATAGTGGGACAGAGCGTCGCCCCGCCGCCCCCTCTCTCGTCCGCCTCCTCCCGCCCCCCCCCCTCCCACACCCCCTCCGCCCCCAGAAAACTGGAAGCTGCCGACAGCCTCTTAGCAGGCTTCAATTGGTGCTGAAGATGCTGTTTCCACGTGGAAGGCAGCGGTCCCTCCTCCCTCTCTCTTAACCTCACACACACACACAGTCTCTCTCTCTCTCTCTCTTTCTCTCTCTCTGTCTCTGTCTCTCCTCCCCCTTGCTTTGTGGTTGGGAGACCTGCCTCCGCTGTGCAGACGCTCTCCCTCCCTCAGCATCCTTCTCTCCCTTTTTTTTTTTTCCTTTTTCCTCCCTCTCTCTCTTTTTTTTTTTTTTTTTTTTGCTCTCGTCCGTGCACTACAGTACGCCGACAAGGAGCAGTCAGTCCAAATGGGCAGCAGCTAGAGCCGTTTTGGGGCTGTCACTGCAGACCAGAGAGCGTTATTATTTCACCTGTCGCTATGTTTGCCTCTATTTGGTATGCCAAGAAGCTAGGGAGACGACTTGTGCAGAACAGCAGGAGAGCCAAAATGCTGAAAGAGAAGGTAGGTGCACCACTGTGCCTGGTTTTAATGGTTTACTTTGGGGTAACAAAACAATTTTAATACAGATCTGAGTGAAAGAAGGTACTTTTGAGCTCAGCTGTCTGTTCTTCTATCCTTGGTTAGTTTTATTTTCACACAAGGTCTTGCTTTTTGTTTTGTGTGTGCATTCTAGTAGACAGTGCTGCTTAAAATCACCTGTTGATTAGTGCTGTTCTGTTTTTTTTGTGTTAGAGTGTTAGAGATAGGACTCAAGGGAGGAAGGGGGGGGGGGTTGTGCATTCAAACAGGGAAATTAGTTGACTTTGCTCAATTGCGCCCTTTCTGCCTCATTGGAGAGGGAGAATGAGCGAAGGGGGACGCAGGACCCTGCCTCCCGAGAAGCCGAATGTGGCGTTTTTTGACCCTGGCGCCGAGCCACCTACGCATGGGAGCGGGGGGGGGGGGGGGGGGGGACTCAGAAGCTCCCTCTATCTCTCTCATTAAGTGACAGCGGATTCTCTTATCTCAGTCGTCCTGTCCCCGAGTACCAATTCTCTTCCCCCGACATCTTTTAAGTCATCTGCCTCCAGCGCAGCCAAGTTTTGACACCGCAGACACCGCTCGCCCAAGCAGATTCTCCCTCTGGAGTCCTCTGATAGATCAGCCTGGCCGGGAATTCACTCCACTGACAGGATAGAGAGGGTTTTTTTTTTTTTTATGTTGCCTATGGATACTCATCTATTACATTGTGGCTGTTTCAACTCATCCTCAAAAGAGTGATATTGCCTCGGGATTACGCCCACTAATGTGGCCAAAGATCGAAATGAATAATGAATGCGTTTGATAAAAAAAAATGTTCAACCTGTATTCATCCAGGGAAAGTTGACTGAGCATCATGCTGTTACACACCTACTGTCGACCATTAAGTAGCTCCATCCTTGCTTAAGGGCACTTCGATGGTAGTTGAGGTTCAATTTTCCCAGCTGGTGAAGGGATTTGAACTGGCAACCTTCCAGTCACAAGCCTGCTTCTTTACCTTCTAGGCTACTGCTGCTAAACGATCATTTGATTGGAAGAGACAGAAAGTTGCTACCTGCATTCTCTGTTCCTTCTCTTGCACCCTTCACTTGGTTTGTTGTTAGAATATTCAACAACCCGTCGTTCAAGCGGTTACTGTGCATTCACCTACTGTCGGGATTATCAAACATTCGACTTTCCCGCCAGGAAGCGCCATTTGAATGTCACCCCTGACTTGGGCACTAAGTTGTGATGTCGCTGCCTGAGCCAACACGGCTGAGATGCCTCCTCACCTCCCATGTTTTTTGTTTTTTTTATTCCGACCAAAAAGCACCTGAGTCATGCAACGCTTCAAAGAGTTCCGCTCTCACAACCCGGAAGCGCGACCGGTGTCTTCCTTTTTCTCCTTTGACGGACGCGACGCCGCTCCCCTCTCTCGTCACGCTTGTGAAACCGGCAACTTCCGACGTTGCTCGCCAATCCAGTTGATTGCAGCATCAACCGTAGATTGTGCTCTAGCTACATAATCTGTGGCCTCCCGCAGCGTGTACACACCAAGGCCACACTCACTTAAACACGAAGCAACGTGCTGCTTAGCAACAAACATTGGTGTGTGTGTGCGTGTGCGTGCGTGTGTGTGGGTGGATAGAGTGCTGAAGTAGAGTGCTTGTATTTTACGGAGAGGCCCGGGGGGGGGGGGTCAGTAATGGCCCTAATGCATTGAGATGATACATTTGCAAGCAACAGAGGTTCAATAGAATTATGTACATAGCACATGCATCGTATAGCACTGCTGTATACTGATGGACACACTATTACACCAACACACATACAGACACACACTGCTAATGATGTGCCTGCTATAACACAGTACAAAGGGGTGCTATGTCATCAGTCTGCCACTCTGCAGAAATGGTGAGAGATGAGCAATCCAACGTTATATTTCAAACAGTCTCTTCCCTGAGAGAGCATATGCTCCCTGACCGGCCTGCTACGACTGACCCCTCCAAGCTGATGACATGCGCTTACATGTAAACATCTAAAGCATTGCAATTATCTTGTGAGCCACCGCCTCACTGTCGCTTTGTTTTTTCTTGGAAATAGCACCACAGCATGTAAACTGCAGTGAAGGGAGGCTTTGGAGATCAATTGCTTCCTTGTGCGATCTGATCGATACGGTAATATCCTGTAAAATGATTTTTTAAAAGCAGTAGGAACCCTGCTTCAGCTGCGAGGAAGCTATCGGATAGAGTGTGGTCGTCTGCTGTGTGTGTGTGTGTGTGTGTGTGTGTGTGTGTGTTCATTTGAGGCAGATAAAGAGTGAAGGTTTGAGGATTTGCGTGCCTAATTCTGTGTGTACACATGAATGTATGTGTGTGCGTACACAGAAATAGAAAGGTATGTGCATTTCCAGTACCCGGTCTGAGCCAGTCTGTGTGACAGTCCTCTTAGTAAATGACCTGTTGCTTGGACTGTGGCAGCACAAGGTGATGGAAGTATGGTGTGTGTGTGTGTGTGTAGCCACGCGTGAAGTGCCGACAGAGGCAGCCGAGAGTAGCCTCAGTCCCAGCACAGTTGGGAAGCAACTAATTGGAGCTCTGTGTCGCTTGTGATATTTTAAAACAACAGATTTCTTTTTTTAACAGCAAGGCTCAAGGGTTTCACACTGGATCTCCACTGTGCAAATACGCGTTTGAGAGTTTCTGTGTGTCGTAGATGCCGGCCCGGTTCGTCCCAGTTTCAAAAGAACGCGATCGATTTGTTGTTTCCGAGAACTGTTCAGCAAATGTATTCCCTCCCTTGAAACAGTCAGGCACATTATTGTTCGATACCTCAGAAGCAAACCCTTAGTTGCAGATAAGAATATTGATCTAAAGCCCTGCAATTGAATCTCAGGTTCAGGCTATCTAATGAAACAGAGGATAAGGTTAAACTGAGCGGGGGTTCACACAGTTATCTTCAGTATCAGTAGGGTTAGATGCTGCTGCTTACTCTCCAGCTGTACCAGGAATATTCCCCCCGTAGCTTCCTTTCCCAGGACAGGGTATTTTCCCCCTGCCCCCGCCTTTATTATTCAGTTTAGATTAAAACAGATGCCTCACCTGTAGCAGAACAGCTCCGTGCAGCGGTGCCTCGAAATCAAATTGGAAAAGAACTCTTTTCAATTATTAGATCGGCGCAATCCTCGCCGCATCTAAATGTACCCATGTGTGAAAGCCGCACAGGAACGGCCCATTTAATTTCCCCTTCCTATAAATGATTTAAAGATCCGTATTTTCCACTCGGGAGAATTACCGTTGTTGTTGTTTTTTCCCGCGGTGAGCAGCACCTGCAGAAAGTTATTCGTTTAAAAGTTTCTCTCTTTGTTTTATGCGTTATCGTTTTTCTTCTAAATGATTGGAGCAGGCCTTTTGTAATCGGGGGGCTTGTAACAGTGGGGCATGGAGGTAGGATACATATTCTACCCTATAGACCAGTACCAGCTCCCAGAGTGGCTGAATTGAAAGCAGTTTCATGGCAATTCGGCGCAAATATGTCATGAGGTGCCAGTGTAGTACAAGACAATTATGATTTCAACAGGGCCGAGCGATGGCGAAGAATGAGAAATTGGAGGGCTGTGTCTAAAATTGGACAGCAGATATCGGGTTACATTATGGTCAGTGTGATGAGCAAACCGGTGCCGGTGAGGTAAGGGATGAGTCACCAGTTCAAGCGAGGCAGGGGATGAGTTTTGCATGACATGAAAGGTTTCTGATGAGGTTAAGTAATGTTGGCTATTTTTGTATCCTGTTTAAAATCTTATTACCTCCTCATATGTCACTAGAATCAGATTTTATTAAAAGCTGTTTCCTAAGGATAAAAACTTGGGGAGAGGGGGTGAAGAATTAATATAAATAGCCTAAGTCTAGCCAAATTATATGACTGCGAGTAATTTAATTATTTGATGTCTGCAGCTGGAAATGCCAGGCTTCCTGTAATGAGCTATCTGGAATTAGGCCTGTTAGATGTGCGGCTGTAGGGACAGATAAATTCCCCTCTGGTGTTTTGATTATTACCATGGGACACTATGGACAGGCATTTGCATTTAGTCTTCTTACTGTATGTTAATATCCAGATATCCTTTAGTTAGTGATATGTAAACACTGACACCAGCTGTGGGCATTGTTAAATCTCCTAGAATTTTGAATAGCCTACAGTAAAATATCATTCATACACTGTGTTTTACAATACATTCCCCCCTTGTATTCCAAATAATTTCAGCATTCCAAACATTTTTTTTTATTGTGGTTTGAACAACCTGTATTCCCGAGGCTTTGTAGTAGATATTTCTTTTTGTGTCCTATTATCAGACAGGAAGAAATCAATATCTTTATTGTGACATTAGTGTAATTGCTGCGCTACTGTGTCTGACATATATGACAACCCAGTCCTCGGAGAGCCATGTCTTTTTTATTTCATTCCATATTGTACGAGCGCAGACTATTCCTGTCTCTCCCCCTCTCCCCCTCTCTCTCTCGGTCACGAGGCTATCGAGGGCCATCGAGGGCCATCGAGGGCTACCTGGCTCCCCACTTCAAAAGGCAGCCGGGCCCCGTGCGAACATCCCAAATGAAGCCGTCTCCACAGCTGTCCTCGGTAAATTCTGCTTTATTTCAAAGGACTCGGCGAAGACCAGAGCAAACCCTACCAGCTGCTGAATTGCCGCCTGCTGTCGGACATATGGTAATTACAAATCGAGCGCACATGAACGACCCGACAAAGTGATGTACGACCGGCGGAAGTGGAACTTCTGAGGAGCGCGTGAAGGCAGCGAACGCTCCGACGTTCGCCCTGTGAGGAGAGAGGAGAGCTGCTGTAACTGAACACTCCTTTACAGTATGCTTATTCTTTCAGCTGGCAGTGTTATCTGTGGGTAATCTGCTGAGAAAGCCTCTTTCTGTCAACAATTTGCTGAGAGAGCCTGGATGACGTGGCAAAAATCCAATCTGCGAACAGAAATTGGAAGCGCTCGCGGCCTAGATTTAAAAAACGGTCGTCGGAAAGGTCCCTTTTCTGTTTGTCTGTTGAGGAGTCACGTGCCGTGGCGGTCTCAGTTTGAGCAGCTGTGTGTCAGTCAGATTTCATCGCGGGTCACGTTTGAATAGCTGCCACTGTCAGCCTCCACTGAATGACATCTGTTTGTTAGAGCTGCCTCAGACATGCTCGTCTCCTCTCATCACCGCAAGTGCTGCCCCGTCCCTTTCTAGCCTTTGTCAGCCCGCCGCAGCCGAACGCTGATTGTTGCCTTGATGGTTTCAAAATGGCTTTGCTGGAATCATGGGAACTTGAAAGCAAGCGTTCATGTTCTCTTGTCTCGCTCGTTTCTGTCAGAGTTAGCCATTATTCTCGGGCTATCAGAGATTCTTACCTTTCGAACGGGATGTTTGTTAATGTATGTTGAGAGATGTGGACATGCATGACGAACTATATTCAGACTTTGGTTTCTCTGGCACCTTTAAATCTTCGTTACCTTGCATTTTCTTGGCCTCACTTCACTTTCCGACTCTCTTCAGTCGAGTCTAGCTCCTAGCAACATCAACAATGCTGCAACCCTTTACAACCTGAGTTCCTTATGTAGGGACATATTTGTCATCCCAAGGTCTAAGGCCTTTGCCGTCTGGGCCACAAGGCTCTGTGCAAAATCACTGTCATCTTTTAGATCACTTCTTATGTAGTTGTTTTTTCTAACCTATTTTATTTCTGCTCTATTTGCCTGTTTTAATCCTTTTTAAGCCTGTTTTTAATTCATGTCTGACTTCTTAATTGTTTATCCCACTGGCTTTTATTTGTTCTTGTTCTGTTGTACCGTAGCTAAAGCATTTGGCGACTCTTGCTATGCAAATTGCATTTATTATTTTTGATCCGTCTCTCTCTTTCCTCCACTTTCTTGCTCTTCTCTTCTGCCACTTTCTTCCCACTTTCACTCCCATCCACTCTCTTGCTCTATTCCCCATCTGTCTCTCCTCTACCTCCCTGTTGCTCTTCCTCTCATGGTGCCCAGGCGGCATAGTAGCCATTTGCTGCGTGGGAACCAACTCCTATCGATAATGGAGGTGCACTCCAGCAGCATGAGTAGCAGAGTGGGCTTTAAGAGGGCCAAATGTCAGCCAAGTGGAGAACTCGGCGACATGGCAGTGGGTGATGGGGATTTCGTTGTACTTTTTCTTCTATTTTCTAAGCCCGCCGACATGTATCTGCAGTGGGGAGCAGGCGTTTTTCACATTGTGCTTACCCTCTACCTTGCTGTGTTTGTACCTGCAAGTTGTTATCGGTGTCAGGCCAGGCGAGGCTAATCCCGCTGTGTCCCAGTGCCGAGGCAGAGAGCGTTGTAGCTTCCAGGCAGTCGGGGCCCGAGGCCCGAGTTGTTCCAGCATCCACACATCCTACCGCAGCCTGATCCACCGAAAGACAGGCAGGGAGAAAATGAGGAGGACGCATCAGAGGCCGGCGTGTGGGAGGGAGATAGTCGTGGGCTGCGAGAGAGAGACAGGGGTCATTGACAAACGAGCAAATGAAAGAGAGACAGAGAGCACAAAGTGAGAAAAGGCAGAATAGGAGGAGACAGACAAGTGGATGAAGCCGCGCATCTCTTTCTTTCGGCTGAACCTCCTCGGTCTGATTGCTCCAATCACAAAAGAGAGAGACAAAAGGTTAAAGCTGCTCTATTCTGAGAATTTTCAATTAGCCTCGAGCCAGTGTTCAGCGTTGTATTTGATTTACCTCCCACTGCAGTGACTAGGTTCTTGGTGTTTCCATTTGGTTGTATTTTTTGCTCATTACGGTGTGTGTGTATGTGCGGGCGGGTGTGTGTTTGTTTGTGGCATGGGCCACTGCTGCTCCAACTCTTCTTCCTGGCGTGCTCCATTGATCTGCCTCTAATCTAGTTTTGGCCTCCTGACAGAGCTGACTTCCCTCAGGCATTAATTATGCCTCCATGTGATTTACATCGCCGGGCTCCAGCACCCAGCACTCTTCCCTGCCTAATCCAATTGGATCCACCTCTGTGGCCCAGCCGCTGCAGCTCTCACCCAATCAGATATATTGAGTATGTGTCGCAAGTGTTTCCCCTGGCTCTCCCCCCTGAGCTCTATCGCCCATCTGCCCTCGACCGCCACCGCCGCACACCAGAGTGCTAAAGCCCCCCGATGCGAGGTATGCGCTGGGCACCAGGGCACCGAAACAGAGCTGTAGAGAGGGAAATTACTGAGCTTCACTTTGGAGAACTTGTTTTCTTCATTGGGATTTCTTTACAAAATAAAACAAGATGTCCGGTTGTTCGTAGAAGCTGGGGTCTAGTCCACTTGGTCAGTCAGGGAACGTTCGGATGTACAAAACGGGTTCGAGATGAGCTACACGGCCAAGAGACGGTGGGACAGCTTAATGAGCAACTCGCCCCTGGGCTACACCCCCCATGGCGGAAGCGTCCCCAACCTCCTGTCCCCTCCGCGCTCCGAGGGCCTGGGTACTCACTTCCTCCAGAAGCGTCTGTCCATGGACGTCCTGCGGGGCTGGGCTCCAGACCTGGGCAGCCTGAGTATGGGGCTCAATCTCAACCTGGGCCCGATGAAATGGCCGTCACTAGTCACCATCTGCAAATGGAAACAGAGCCTGACCGAGAAGCTGCTGAAGAGACACTGTGGTGATGTGGAGGAATCACAGGTTAGAAAGCTGCCAGAGGCTTGGAGACTGATAGATGTTCCCTTGTTGGTTAAATGAAGGTGAAATATGAGCATGGAATCAGTGGTTAGCTGGTTGGATTGCAGTATATGTTTGGATAAAGTTTTTGTGCCTTTCTTAAGTTAACAGCCCTTTAGTTGTTCAAATGATTAATATGACAGTTTGCACATGCCCTGTGCACAGCTGTGCTTTTCCCAGGTACTAGTTAGAGCAGGAGTTTTTATTTATTTAACCTTTATTTAAGCAGCTCAGTCCCAGGGAGATTAAAAATCATTTTCAAGGCAGACCCAGCCAACAAAGCAATATAAAACAGCATACGACAATGAATAAAGTCAAAATACAGTGAAAGCCACATAAAAGAAGGGGCAAAAGGCAGTAGTCCAATATTAAACCAGCAGGCTCACAGGCCAGAGCTATTTTAATCTTGACTTAACAAAGCAAAGATAGCTCCTTAATGAGTCTGCCACAAGATCCTTCATTATCAGTTTAAACTCACCAAGAGAGACCAGCTATATATCCAGCAATACTGAAAGTACCGGAAGTATTCTACTGCTCCCCAAGTATTCAAGCACGTTCCATTTCTTACATGTAGTTAATATGAATGCAGCTTTCCATCCACAACAGGGTATTTGAATTTATTGAATTCACTGAATAGGTCACTCTCAGGCTTCTCTTCTTTGAAATCACTCTGGGAGCACCATGGCAATATAGCAAATCCTTTGCAGTTTTTACACTGTTGTTTGTTGTTTTTTTTATGGAGAGTTGAGGTCATGGTAATGAGGTTGAAAAGTTGTCTCTGTACTTCACACGGTCACTTCCCACATTCTGCTTCACGTGTTGTAAAGATACGGTCCTGCAATAAGCTTGGAGACAAAAACTGAACAATTTATTCAACCCCACGTGTTTGGTGCGGTTTAGTCTGTGTGTATACCTGATGAGCCGTGCACTGTGCCTGGACACGTTGCAGATAAATGATTAATTGTGTTGACAAGGGAGATTGGGGTCTGAATTTTTTATATTTAGAGTGGCATGTTCCAAAGAGGTGAGGGGTCGCCCAGCATTCTCCTGGTAGCTGGGAGAGCCAGTGGTGCTGGTAATGATTCAGCCTGCCATCTCTTTAGCATGCAGAAAGCTGCACCGCATATTAAAATGCTGTGTATTAATTACTGTTGGTGATTTGTTGGGGCCCACAAAAGACTTCTGAGTGGCCTTTGGAAACATTTTAGTATGAAAGATCTCTCTGGCAGCTGCATCTGTATTCTCTATGGAGAGAAGACACTCAGAGTCCATGCTGAAAGTTAACCTGTGTAGGAGGGTATTTTTGTCAAATGAATGGTGATAAAACCATTGGCTAACATTGTAGAGCCTGTGTTACCTCTCTTACTATTACTACTGTTCACTAAGCTTATCAGTAGGTGGAGAACTTCTATGTGTTGTTTTGTCTGTAAGGAGGGCCTTTTTGGGGGACAGTGTTCATAGACTTCAATTCATTTTGGACACTCATTTATTTTCTTTCACTTATATTGGTGGCAGTTACCTCTACTGGTCAGGAGATGGCGCTGGCTGTCTCCTCTGCAACACGGATAGGCCTAAGCAGGTTGCCTTGAGTCTTGATGTCTTGATGTCTTGTTGCTTGTGTGATGTTGTCATCAGCTTAGCCTAGATGTTGGGAATTATTGGAAATTGTGAATGAACAATTGATACTTTATTTTTTAAAGTATCAATTGTATCAAAAGTTATATTGGTCAGCTTCACAGACAAAACAGGCGGCAAGCTTGAAACTAGCACTGAGCTAGTTTTCACTTGTTTATTATAGCCTCCAGCCTTGGTGTATAACATACCACTCTACCATATACCAGAAATGTTGGGGTCCCATTTGCAGCTGGTGAAAGTGTATTGGATACTCATACTCCAACATTTTTGTTGTGGTTTGGTTTCTCTGTAATATCAAAATGGTTTTGTTATCACACCAAATGCCTTCAATGTGTCACATAATATGCAGTGATGTTTTTTTGAGCCAACTTCAGTAAACTGATCATTGTGCTGGCTGCTGTCTGATTCTGGTCAGCAACCCTAATGTGACTGACATCAACTTTACCACTGCTATTACTTCTTTAATAGAAACGCTTTATATTAATAAAGGCACAGAGAGCTGGATGATGTTTTCAACAATGTCTGTTAGCAGGAAATTGATTTTTATGTTAATCTGATTTTAATTGGCGGTTAATTAATTAGCAGATATTCATTATAGTACACAGAAGGACACAAGTCCAAGCGCACATACAAGTACCTTAATTTCTTTAATGAAAAACAACACACACACTCACGCTTATTTTCCAATGCATCATCATTTATCACTGGCTGCTATTACTGTGCAATAGGGCTGAAGGTTGAACGAGGGAAACCAGATGAGAAGATGAAATAAATGCTGAAAGAGAAGGGGAGAACCTTGCAGAAGAGCCCCAACTCCCTTCACCTTTACCTTTTATGTATTAAAATAATCACAGACTCTCTTATTCAGCATCATTTGATCAGTTAAATGGGAGTTTGAGAGTTAAGTGTCTGGTGAAGGCCTGGGATTTGACAGTTTTGTGACATTTTTGTTTGAGCTACCAGGATCAAAGGTCTTCCCTTTTTGCCTTTGGGAGCCCCTTGTCTGAATTGTGACTTCTGAGAGACTGTTTTGACAGTTCCAGCTTTGCATATTGGAAGTATTGCTTGTGTCATGCTTCTTCTTATCTCGGTTAAATATACTGTGATAATGTGTGTGTGTGTGTGTGTGTGTGTGTGTGTGTGTGTGTGTGTGTGTGTGTGTTTGTGTGTGTGTGTGTGTGTGTGTGTGTGTGTGTGTGTGTGTGTTTGTGTGTGCATAGCATTCAAGTTAATGTGAGCTACATCTCATAGTTTTGCTCTGTAAACATAATGGCCCTCATTCATTAAATGTTCATGACAGATTCAATCTTATTTTGCTTGTTGAGGGTATTTGCACAATAATGCACAAGTCTTCAGTGTTGTATTAGCTCAGAATTACAATTTCATGATTTGTTTGAATTTATCTTGAAGGTACAGATACACACCCCTCAGTAGGCAGTACATGCCTGTTTTGAAACAAAAAAAAGCTGCAAACTTTGATACAGTAGAACATTTTACGTTTGGATGAGGCCCTATATGAGAAAGCTGCTACAATTGTTTCCATCTAAGTTATGAAATTGTATTTCCCTCTCCCACCTCCATTCAAACACATTACTGTGTGACTTAAGCTTGTGAAGAGAGTTGCAGAATTCCCTCATCGATACCAGATAGGACAGTTAGGTCTAGCCTGAAACTGAACAGTAAGTGCCCCCATGTGGCAATTTAGATGAATTACATGAACTGCAATGCATAGTACTGCTCCAACATTTATCTTAGGACAAAAGAAAAGGTGGCTGTTTCATAGGCCAGGTTCCAATGCATGTTCAGAACGTAATCAGTAGTTTTCCAGTCATATAGACAATGAGAAAACTAACAGGGAAAACTGCCCATGTTTGCAAAGCTTTCTCTGAATTACATTCAAATTTAGGATGTATTTTTGAAAAAGTCTTGCGTGTTTACTTTTTGAATCCATGGCTAAAGTAAAGTTGACTTCCTTTCACGTAGTTGTCACATCTGCGTTGCATTTACACATTGTTGTTAATGTGGTTCAGTGTGTCTTAATGTGTCTCTGACGACCTCTGGAGATCCCCAAGTGTCTCGGGTGCATTTACACCTGGATTTCATGTGTTATTGTTCTATTGGATTACTATACAATCACACAGGATGCATGTTAATGCCAGGCGGAAAGGGGATCTATATTATGTGCCACCACATCATCATACCCTAGCTTTTCTCTAAGGTGGCACCACAGTGTGCAAATTGCAATGTTGAATTTTGCAATCAAGCCCTAATAAGTTAATCATGCATTCCTAAGTAGCCTGTAATCTCACTGAATGAAAGACAGACCGCATGAAGACTGCACAGGAGGAAAAACCGAAATGCCCCATTACAGCAATTCAACTTCCCTAGCAGGAGTTTTCCTCTGCTGCACAGAGAAGATTGTGTTCTTTAGCGACAGCGGTCTGAGTGGCTGAGAGCTGTTCAATCAAGCGGCGCCGACACACTAAATGACCTGTCACATTTTGATTGGCTCATCCCGAGCTGGTGTCAGAGGTCAAATGGTATCTGAGTGGAGTGGCAATGAAACACATGCACACACACGCGCACGCACCCACACACACACTTGATTGGACTGTGAACAGTATAGGATATTGGAAAAAGTGCTACACGATAAACAGACACACACCATTAAAGAAATGACGTCTATGAAAAGGCAGAGGATTAACTACCTCACCTACGACCATACAGCTGTTCAGACACCATTCACTGTGTTATGAACACATGAATATGTGCATTATGTAGCAATTAAACTGTACTGTGCATGTGGCAGCAGCAAAATGGTAGGCTACTTTGAGACATATGGCTCAGATTACAGCATTGAGCAGATATATAGTGGCAGTGGGCTTCATAGTGACTTAAGTCCTTGTGATCTGCTAGAGGTTGCTATTACTTATTCTTTACACGATTATTAGAGTATTGTTACAAACCTCTCTAGTGTGTCTGATCTTAGATTTAAGATTCCATAGTATCCACTCTGACATTTACCAGACAACTCAATTCATCATACCATTTGCTATGCATTGACTTTTAAGCAATTTCTACACTTAACTTTATCGTAGACTTGACTGTTTATTTAAACTGTGTAAGCACAGTATTAGCCACAATGAGATGCTAAATGGCGTTGAGTTGGACCTGCTAACGTGTAGTATTATTCATTTCCAAAATGATAGTATTAGTTTACTTAATACTCTCTGGTCAGGATAACGAAACAGTGTTGAAGTCCAATGTTCATGTTCCTGTCGCTCAATAAAATCAGTTGTGGCATTGCTTCCATGTGGACAAAGTTAACTTTCTCATCTAAGCTAGTTTAGTGTGACAGGTGGATTAGTGTAAGAGGAGTAATTCTGATGAAAACAAATCGTGGGATGGGGTTAATCATAGTTTTTAGATAATTCAGTTTCAATTCTTCAGTATTTAGTCGGTGATAAAAAAAAGCAACAACTCAATTTTGATTGGTAACTGAAATTGAAATAGTAATTTGTTATTTTACATGTTACTGGGACAAGTAATAATATTACTGTAATGCGTTGCCACCTAACACTGTTGCCTTTATTTATAAGGTTTAATAAACCTTATAAATAAAGAACACTTATGGTGTATACATCTTATTACCATAGCATACTGGTATTGTGTTGTTACCTATTCATATGATCTTTCACTGTTTAGCTTAGATTTGCGCACATGTACAGTAGCACAAGTCTTTCCCAAAGCCAGAAACAAGAAACTCAAATCTGTGACTTTGTCAAGCAATACATTATGGATGGGAGTGAATGGGAAACTGATGATGTGGTGCAGTGATGTCGTCTAGCATCGTCTTCCAGGGCTCTGGCTGTATTTTGTGGTTCACAGCTTTCAGATGAAGCTGTTTTCGATGTAAAAGCTCCGACAAAAATGAAACCACAAAGTCATCCTTCTTCTCACTGTCAAGGCAGGCAGCTCCAAAAAATGGCTCTCTATTAAATTCTTATAGTATTATAGTGTCAGTTTTCTCTGCTGAGAGTAGTTCACAAATATATATTAAACTGCAAGAACATCATAGGAATAAGTTTTGTTGGTTTTTCTTTTTTTTTTTTGGTAGAGGTGGAGTTTTGCTTTAACATTGCATAACACGCCCATTAGGTGCCTTTAGAGAAAATCTACAACAAGGCTGTTTGTCCTGGGCGACACCGCAGCATGTGTGCGAGTGTGTGTGTGTGTGTGTGTGTGTGTGTTCTAGATAGCATCAATCCATGCAGGGAAGAGGATTAGGAGTGTAAACAAGGATAACAGATTTCTCCGCATGAGTCTCTAAAATTGCACTCGTCTCTGCGTGCGTGGATATTGTGTACTTTTTACGGAGGCAAAGAACTTTTTAATGATGTACGAGATGAATCGATGAATATATTTATGAATTTATTCCACATACCATAAATAGAAGCACACCGAAACACAACGGGACAAACACAAGCCTGCCCTGAAGCCCAAACCTCCTGCATCCCGACATCCAACCTTCCACTAATCCTCTGTTTTCAACCCAGGACACTTAGCTCTGTTTCTAAGTGTCATACCCTCCTCAATCTTTGATATTGTGAACATAATATCATTGGTCAGTGAACCTGATACTGCCGAATGGGCTTCCTTTTTTAATCTCTGCTATAGAAAGAAACATACACTGGAAGCTGATATCACCTTACGGTATATGACAATGCGATGTAGTGCAACTTAGTTCAAACAATATTTGTTTCCAACCACACATTGTGATCCGATAATATAGGAACTTCCACCTTATAACTCGGGCGATATCACTCCTCTTTGTTCACATTTTATACTTAGATATATTTGTTTCCAACCAAAGAAGTGTATTGCTTATTGAACTGGCGGTGAACCCCCATTGGAGTTTCAAGACACTCCCAGTCTCCATCCCAAAGCTTGTATATTTGTTTAATGTTTGATACTATTTTAGAAATGTAATATGTATAGGTCATGCTATATCAAGGCTGCTGGCTATAACTCGTCATGTGGCCTTGTTCCTAGAACCGCAGCATGCCGGTGACAATAACCACACTATAGCACGACCTTGACTATGTTATTGCTTAAGTGTGATATTGATGGAGCGGTTCGCCGTTCTGCATGACACTGAACATCATCCATCATCAGACGGGGACGTGATCAAGAGCACAACAAAGCAGAAGAGCAATAAAGTCACATTATAATGAATTATAGTTTCATGGGCAAAGCCTGAAACCCATGTTAAAACCCGGAGAAAGCGTCAGAGCAGAAGAATACCGGGAGGACGTCAGAATTGACAACACAGCTGTGGGATTTCTCTTTGTGATTTGTGCACTTTCTAACCAACTAGCCATCCATCCAGCCATGCCCTCTGCTTTCCCACACACTCCTCATCTCTCGTTATGATATCTCACACATGCACACACTCCAGCTGCCCGCTGATGCTCTCTCTCCTACGGGGGCATGCCGTTTGCTGCCTCAGTTAGCCCTGATAAGGTATTATTCTCCATCGCTGACTGTCTTCTGACTGTCGCCTCTGGTAGATGGAATGGGTAATGATGATAACGCCCCCACACACACACACACACACAAACTTTCCTCATGTCGCAGCGCATCGGCCGACACAGTGACGTCCTTTTCGGCTTGTGAATGCTAAATACATGCGTGGCGATGATGAATACGTGCGTGCGTTTGTGTGTTTCGAAACACCGTGAGGCGCGCTGAAGCAGCTGGATGGTTTGGCATCAATCGCTTCCAACTGAAGGTCCCGTGACCCTGATTGCATCTGACCGAAGGGGGTTGGGGGGGGAGTGCAGCGTTTAAGAGATACAGTTTGTTGATCAGATTGAATTAGCACGCCCTACAGCAGCTTCCCCTGCCTGACAACACGTGCTTTCTCTTCACTGTGATCAGCGACATGCGGGTTCAGTTGCATTTTGATCCTCTTGGCGTTTTCTGAATTGTTTGAGTAACAGAAGAACTAGAACGATGGAAGTCCAGGCAGTCTCAAGGGTTTGAAAAGTAAAAAGCCCTCTAATTGGAGAGGGGAGAGACATGAAAAAATATCTTGGCATATTGGCCTATGCCAATGCATGGGACAATGCGCGTTGGTGTTTTTTAATGTGTGAGCCCTCCCCAATTAAAAGCATTTTGAACTTCAAAGCCCCCTTGAATGCTAGACTTATTTTTTTTTATGCCACAAGAGCATATTTGTGGTATGATATCTCCTCCCTTTCTATTCCTGTGCAATTTCTGGCCTCGTTGAGGATACCCGAAGCACTCCCTGTATCTTTCCTCTCTAAGCCAGAAGATCAAATCTCCATCTATTTGGATCCACCATTTCTTGAATACCATTCATCAATATGTCGCGTACAAAGTTCCCTGAAACCGGAGCGCCGGAGTATCAGAGGACGAGCTTCTTTGACTCCTTGGATGCAGCCGCTCCTGCAGCAGCAGTCCAGGGATCTGTAGTTCAAGCTCCGGTCGCCTCCGATTCCCAGCAGTGGCGAGCATCGATTGCTTCTGCCTGGAGGTGCGGATGCTGTCAAGCAGTGCTGCCAGTTGAGTCATTTATTGACAGAGGGCTGGCAACCAGCGCAGAGACAACCCACTCTCTCTCTCTCTATCTCTCTCTCTCCATTTCCTGCTGCTCTTATCTGTCTCTCCCCATCCCATCATTCTGCTCTCTTATCCATCTCTCTTGCCCTCTCTCTCTCTCTCTCTCTCTCTCTCCCCCCATTCCTCTCTCGCTCTCCTCTCCTCCCAACCCCTCCTCTCTCGCACTCACTTTCACTCTCATCCATTCTCTTGCTCTAGCCCCCATCCCTCTCTCTCTCTCTCTCTCCCTCTCTCTTCCTCCCTCCCCCTGCCCTCTCTCTCATTTCTCGTTCTCTCACTCCAGAAGCTCAGTCACACACACACACAGCCGCATACACACGCTCTCTCTCTCCCTCTCTCTCTCTCTCTCTCTCTCTCTCTCTCTCAAGCCAGCCAGCCGGTCCGTTCATTCATCATTCATTTTGCCAGAGCCAGCGACTCGCGGCATCAGCCACGGACGGCGTCTCGTGCTTGATGACTGCACGGGAAAACCCTACAACAAAAGAGGGACAGGGGGGAGAAAAGAGAAGAAGCAAAGGACAAAGTGGGGAAGTGAGCGGAGGGTTAGAGTGAGCGCGGCGGCAGCATGACCGCCTACCTGAGCAAACAGCAGAGTTGCTTCGCCGACTTGGACGGCAGGGGAGGCTGCGGGGAGGCGCCGTGCTCCTGCGGCTGGAGCCACCAGCACCACGGCGACCGCCAGCCGCTTCAGCATCAGCACCAGCACCAGCACCAGTCCCAGTCCCAGCGTTACCAGTACGGCCATTCGGCGCCCGGCGGGGCCACCCTGCCCAGGAAGGGGGTGCGGGCGACGGCCTGGCACTCGGAGAGCTCGTCTTGCAGGAGCCCCGGTCGCTCGGCGGCAATAAGAGCCAAGGGGGGGAGCTGTGACCTTTGGCCCTCAGAGTGCGGTTGCGTCCAGAACTGGCAGGAGCCCTATCAGGTAAAAAAAAAAACCCCTCTGTTATCACCGGCCGGTTCCACCAAGGACCAGAGACTCTTGTTTGTGACTTTCTGTAGTGCTAATGGAGAACTGAACGGATGAAGGTGTAGGAGATGTTGTTGCCGCTCTGTATTTTGTGATGGAGGAGACTAGGGTTAGACCTGTATGTCTGTTTCCTTTTATTAAATATCAGATGTCTGCCGGTGTCGTCCACCTCTGCTGGTGGAAGTTCCTCCCTTTATTTACTCAGCAGCTTCGGGGGTTGGCAGTCTGTGAAGCCTTCATTGAAAGCGGTCTGGCCCTGCTTTAAGGAGCTACTAACCCACCTAAAAGAATTTCATTAGATTTCATTTTGAGTTTAGTGTCACAAAAGGCTGTTTCAGTGGCTTTTCAGTCCTTCCAGAGGCTTTTCAGAAGCTTTTCAGGATAAGTTTCTGGTGGAAGCACCGATTGCTTGTCATTTTTTTTGTTCTATTTTTCTGGCATGAAAATGGTCAAATTGAGATATATTGAATGTTCGGTATCAGCCTTCAAAAAGTCTGAGAGCCTCTGAGAGGAGAGCTGTAGTCATTACAGTTTGGTTTACTGTTGAGGGATCTGGAAGGTCTTCTAGGATGCCTTCCTGGTGAGCCTTGTGGATCTAATTCAATGAAAAATCTGTGATGGGAGGCACCGACTGGATAAGTCCAATAGCATACCTGCTCTCATCCTTTTTTCCCTCAGTATCCAAGCTACATAGGCTCTCCCTATGTCATGTCATATCCTGTGTATTGGTAAATATGGTGAAGAAATCAATTTTAAGAGCCTTTGTGTTGTGTTTTGTCTCTGTGTGTTTGTGCATGCGGACTGGAAGCAGGTTCTGAGTTTGTCTTGTACTAGCACTGTTAACTCAAAGGATTCTGAGTATTAGTGCCACTTCACAGAGGTTTTTGCCATCAGGGACTGCAACGCATTCGTGTTTTGTGCCTCAGTGCCTCCCATGTGTGAGAAAGACAGCTCACAGTGTGTCATTCATTGACACTGACATTTTGCTTCGCTTCGTTTTTCATTCAGAATCTAGAGAGAGATGTAGGGTTTGGACAAAATAATGGAAACACCACATGAAAGAGGACTTTAAAAGATGCAGTGTTCACTTTTCAGGTTTTCTTGTGGAGGTCTATCAATAAATAATAGACCTCCACATTTATTAAACTTATTATGTCTGTTTTGCTACTCGCTATTGCTGATTGATAAAACAAAATAGTGATTAGTGTGTTTTACATTTCCAAAGAAAAAAAGAAAAAATCCAAAGAAAAAGACGTCACAGTACTGGACACACTGTTTGATTGACAGGTGATCTGTGAGAAGTGCAGTGCAGAAACACCACAGCAATGAGCACAACAAAGATATCGGCAAAATAAATAAAACAAGGAATCCAAGAATTACCACTTTAAAGTATTCATATGTATATGTGCCCATGCAAATAGATGTTTTTAACTCCTTTTTTACCACCAGATTTTGTCAGCAATCCAGTTGCAATAAAAATTAGGACATAGCCTCAACATTATAGTTCTTTTTATCTACACCATAGTCAGAAATCAATCAAAATATCAGCCTTTTAGATTCTTTTCTAAACATACTATGAAATGCATAGGAGCCTGCAGGTCTGATGACACTGTGCTCCTCTCTGTGTGATAAATGTGTGTGGACATCTGGATCTGAATATTATCACAGTCATTATTCATATTGTGTCATTGGTTTGAGGACATTTTTCACCCTTTATTCAATAACCTAGTGTGTGCTAGTGAGATGTTGCCGTTAATGTGTTTTAAAGCAGTAAAACATCTGCTCACATTTAGATTGATTGTTAACAGTGGGGTAAAATGGATCTATATTTCCAGTTAAGACGGTATCTGAAAGTTGGAAACAAGATAATTAACCATCAGCAAGTATATGCATATATGCAAAAATGAAATACTCAAAGAAATCATGATTGTGGATTTAATTGCCGGGATGCGTGGTGTTTGTGCAACCATAGCATGAGTGAAATTGCCTCAGGCGAGGCCAGCAGGAGGTAATGGGAGACCATCCATCATCTAGCTAGGGGAGAAGCAAGGCAGGGAGATTGCAGGGGGGCCCAGGCAGTCAGCATTACCTGTTTTCTAGCTATAGCGCTGCCTTTGAAATATGGGGCGCGGGACAGTGAGTATGAGCTGGCACACAGGGAGGAACCTAATGAAGACATGAGGAGGAGGAGGAGGAGGAGATGCAACATATAACTGTTTTACCTTGTCTGTAAAAACAGACATATTTCAGCCAGCCAGTTTGCCTCATCTTTCTGCAGGTGCAACTCTTTGAAATCATATTGAAATAATATGTTGATGATCATTGTTCTTCATTGAACATGGACACGAGTTGATTTTGGTTATTGTCTATAATATATAATAATAGTTCCTATTTCTTGTTAATTATGCCACAAACGACTTCCTCGTTCTTCACTTCCAAATGTTCTTGTCAGCTTTGAAGAGCTTCACAGTGATACAGTATTGAGAGGTGAATTGCCCGTACCCAGTTGGACCCTGACAGAATCCAGCAATATTACCTCCGCTGGCCGGGAATTCGAACAGACGACCTTCCGGTTTGAAGTCCGTTTCTTTAACCTTCTGGGCTTCCCGACTCCCCTTGCCGAGCTCGTCTGTCCGTTTCCACTTCACACTTCCACCTCCTTCCTCTCGCTCTGCCCGCGCTCTGCAGCTCCCACATCTCACATTGTGTTGTTGACTATTTTTACATGGGATGCGGGTGAATTATTGATGGGCCCCCATTTTTTCATGAGCCACTACACTCACTAGTGCTGCCCCTGAATTATTGAGCAAAACCCAACAAGAGCATGAGCCCCGACCGAAGAAATACAAGCAGCTCGCTATGTAGCATCTTAAATATCTGATGCTGTATCATCGCTCCCCACAACTTGATGACAATTTTCGCTGCAGGGTGCAGGGTTTTTCACCTCAACTGTCATCCAGTTAGCTCCTGCAAAATTCAACTTTTGAAGTTATGATTTAGCTGATGAAAGTTAAATGTCTTATATGTTTGCAACATCAGTGCAATCGGGGGTGAAAGTGTTTATAAGACGCCCGCTTTTCAGCCTCCAGTTTGAGCCGAGGATGCTCGAATTTGAATAATTTTCTATGTTGACGGGATACTGGTTCATAATTCAATAATTGATACACTATGATATCCATCTATTATTAATCATTAGTATAGTTTAGAGTAGCTGGAATCCTCTTAACCAAACCACACACAGTCTGGCCCAGTGGCTTAATGTGCTGTTTGGAGGCAGTGGATCACGTGGCGACGTCAGGAAGCATGAGCAAGAACAGAAATGAGCCTAAGTGCATCTGAGCATGTCATTTATGCGCTCAGTTGAGTGGCCATTACTTCTCGGGGCGTGTGTGTGTGTGTGTGTGTGGTAGTAGTGGCAGTAGTACTGTATGTAATGCGGTAGTATGCAGTGCGTAATTTTGTAGGGTTAGCTGCAGTACATGCAAATATCTGAATCTCCTAGATATTTCAGTTGCATTCTCTAATTTTCTGTGGCACTGGCCAGCTTAATTCTTTTTTTTACTTGAGGCACTTTACTTACTTTACATTACTGTGATTTTTTTTTTTTTTGACTGTAGTTGAATATTATAAGGCTGCCCTTCTTCACTGCGGCATAGGTCACAGTTGCAGTTTGCTTTTCCATGCTGTTGACCTGCGTGATCGCTGGCAAGCAGACAGGCAGAGGTCAGCAGAAAGCATCCAATGACGGGAATAAGATTAATGACGGATCCCTCTGACCTGCAATTGGATTATGGGAGCTTCCTCCTCTTCAGCATAACAGGGGGAGATTTGTTATACAAGAGCCTGTTTGTTTCCCTCTCTCTGTCCCTCTCCCTCTATATAGACGTACAAACGAGACCGAGAAGGAAAGTCGAAAGTCTTTCTGGATGCTACCTGCATTGCAGAGGAGTGTATGTGTGTCCTTGTGCTCTTGTGCAAGTCAGTATGTGCGATGGGTGCTTGTGTTTGTACAAGCATGTACATAAATTAAGGGGAACGGCGTGTGTTTGTATGTATGACAGAGGAAAAGAGAGCAACTCTTGACTCTCTTTATTCCTCTCTCTGTCTCTCTCTCTCTGTCTCTCTCTCTCTCCCTCTCTCTCTCTCTCTCTCCCTCTCTAAGAATGGCCGGGAACTCATTCATATGATTAGCGGCCGTGCACAGCAAGCAAATGCGTCCTAATCCCTATCATCATTCCCCTCACAAACACCATTTTCCTTCAATCATTGACTGGCTCCGCTACCCCGCACAGCCGGCGAATGGTAATCTATCTCCCTCTGTTAAATTCACTGAGTCAGTCAGTCTCTCTGTCACTGTCTGTCTCTCTGACGCACAGGGACACACACACACACACACACACACTCTCACACACACACACACACAATTCAGAAACGTACACATTGAGAACGAGTTACATTAATTTCAGAAATCGCTTTAGGGTTTAGCTCGGAGAAGAAGTTGTTTATTGATGAACTGAAAGCAAGTTGGGTGGCATTAGCAGTAAATGCTGTGTCTAGATACTGCAAAGTTATAGCATGAAACACTTCTAGAGTGCTTGGAAAAGAAAAAAACATCTAAATATCACTGTGCTGAAGAGAAATAATGGGATCATTATTCAGCCCATGATAAACCTAATATGTTTCAGTAATGGGATTTTTCTGTTTTAATCTTACGTTGCTGATGTTTTTATTGTTTTCATGAAGCGCAAATGGGTATCCATGAGGAAGAGAACAGAACAGAAATTGAACTGACCCCAGCAGACCTTAAACAAACCAGAAAAACTTAGAAAAATATGAACACAAGAGAGTTTACTCTTAGTCTTCATTTTTTCCCAAAGTCCTCTTATATGGGAAAATAACCATGAGTCTAGTTTGTATCTCATTCATTTGTGTTCACACGTACGCAAAAAAATGCTGACTAATTGATCGGCGCTCACTCGAACGGCAGAAACAGACCGAGTGTAAAAATGTGTTCGTGCAGTAATTGATGTAAAAGGCAATCTCTGCATCATTCATTTGACCCCAAAATTGGGATAATTTCAGGCAATTAACCTTTGGAATATGTGGATAATTCCTGCTGAAGACTTTGCTGTTCCTCAATCTAACTGATCATCGTGACATTTGTGGTGATTAACTTCAGGTGTCATGATGTGAGACAAAATGCTGAAGCAAAGGCAAAGAAAAGTTTGTCCTCCATTTTACTCGGCGAGTAATCCACAAGTCTCCATCTTCGGTGCTGAGAAGAAGAAGTGGTGTTTCTGCATTGCATTTCCCTCACCTGTCAATCAAACAATGTGTCCAGTTCTTTTTCCTTGGATTTTCTGTTGATGTAGTGTAAGTTTCTGTAGGTGGCGCTCTGTTCTTTGTCTGTTCAGCCATGGTGGCTATCACTGCTCATGCTAACTACCCAGCTCTTCTTCTGTTGATTCCAAACAAACTGGAAACATAAAACGCATCGCTTGCTGTGCGCCAGAGGATTTTTCCCAGGAACAGCAAATGTAAAAGCTTTCATGAACTGGATGTAGATTGAATCACTATTGTGTTACATCAGTCGGTGATAGAGAGTAGCCAAACATTTATTTATATGAAAATGTTCTTAAGGTGAAGTATGCTGTCCAAGCGGCTTGGTCATGTTAACTAATAGTCTCGGGTGTAATAGAGGAGCAGCTCCCTGGTGTACAGTAGTAAGTAGCTGGTTGTGACAGGGACATGAGTGGAAAGGTTAAGTGACTCTTTCTGCTGCCACTGGACTGACAGCCAAGCAAACCCCCTGCCTTCACAACATCATGCCACTCAGATACACAGCAGGTCCAGGTCTTAAAGGCGCTGTCAGAGAACACAAAGCAGTGAAATACGCCTGTGTGTCGAAACTATACAGCTGAGTAATCCGTACAGCTACGATCAGTAATATCACCACTCATGGACTACGTGTGCGGCCTAGAAATTGCTAAGACGTTAGGTAACTGTTATAAAAATGCAAAGATGTGCAATTACTGAAGTGCTCTCATCCCTAACACACAATATGGTATACTAATTGATATGCATTGCGTTCTTTCTCATGATAATTATTCATAGAGAAATGATTAGGCCTTTCTTTTGTTATTGCCCTTGTTTGCCCAGTTCTATTCATCTTGTAGGGATAAAAATCAAAGGGCGAATTTCAAAGGAATCTCCAAATGCATCCTTGAGCAGCGTCTTTTGAAGTGAGTCTTATGCATGGAGCTCGTTGTTTACATACTGTAACCTGAGCCGCTGTTCGGCCCGATGCTCGGGTCACTGCAGTTATTTTGTGGCCGAAACAGAGTTCCTCTCTCGGGAGTCCTGCCTTTTAACCATCTGTTCGGTCTCCAGGAGCCGTCGCGGGAAACCATTTTGAGTCACGTTGGCTTCGTTTCATACACGGAGTGTCACACTAACACGATTTACAGTATGACTGTGGTATTAATACCGGGCTGAGGATCAAAATACTAAGAGGTATCACAATACAGACCGAAGAGAAACTGCTGAGTGTCGTGCTGTCAGGTGGAGAAGCAAACTTAAAAGCTAACCAGCATTTTGACTCATTTGTTGCCAACTTGCCATTATCTAACGTTGGACAGTTAGATATTATTATATTTTTCATGTGTTTATGGTACCTGGCATGACAAACGGAAATGTTACAACTTTGGTATTTGATATTGGGGAAACAAAACTGAAGGTTAAGATAAGTTTATATTTATTTTTCATGGTTTCACTGGTACATACCAACGCAAGCCGCTGTCTTGCACGGATCATAAATTTTGCAACTTTTCACGATACTTAAGCATCTTCGGTATCCCCAGATATTGTAAGGTGTCGGTATCAAATAGATGTATCATGCAACCTGACTCCGTCCGCTCATTTAATATCCCCCCGCTCTCATCTTTCTACCAACCGCTCTGCTGTAATGGCCGCATCAGAGCGCTGCTTATGAGGAGGGGGGGGGGTGTTTATGGTACCATCCAGCAAATGGAGGGGCTGTTAAATTGTTGATGATGCGGAGTGAAGTCGCAGTATGATCCAGAAGCTCGTCCCCTGGATCCATTTGTGGAAAAGTAGGACAGTGGTGGGCCCAGGCATCTCTCTCTCTACCGCCACCGCCACAATGCTGCTTACTAATACTGATGTCTTACCCCTTTTTCTCTCTATCTCCCTCCCCATCTCTCCCTCTCCCTCTCTCCCTCTCCATTACAGGCCAGCCCTGCCCCAATAATAGTCAACACTGACACTTTGGAGTCAGTACCTTACGTGAGTTTCTCTTTTTTGTGTGTCTTTTTATGGCCGTCTCAGTCTTTTTTTTTTTTTTTCCGCTAGACGAATCAATACGTCCCGTCGGTTAAAGCATGCTTAAATGGAACCGCATTTAAAGAAGACAACAGAGCTCTTCCGAGTTTGCGGTGAAGCGATCCGAACGGTATATCGGTAGGTTCCATTGCGCAAACATATCTTGGTAAAAACAAATGAGGTCGCCGCGCTGAATTATTGATGCTCGTCATGAATAAAAGACCAGCACAAGACGTTCTAAAGACCTTCCTCTGTAGCACTTTGCACAGTGTTTTACATCTAAACAAATAAATGGTGCAGCGGCGCATGGCAAAGGATGAAGGAATGAATAAGGAAACCCGAATGGAGCTTAGGTACCGAGGGGGGGTGTCTTTTTCATGAGGAAAATTGTCACACTTTAGCGGCCCGTGTTCGCAGTTTCGCTGAGATCCGGCTGCTTTTCTGATGAGAAAATGAGAACGCTGCGGTGCCTCAGTCATATTTTTCCTGCCATGTAATGTTTTTCCCACTCCTATTTAGTCACCATAGTCACCAAAGCACCATAAACTGAAGACTGGAGATTTAATCAAGTAGCAACATATCAGGTTTCACTGAATGGTACTCTCATTGAAAAGCATCAAGACTTTACTAGCTGCCCAATTCACTGCAATCGCTAATTTAGTCTCCACGTCTTGAATCCCAAGTTCTGATAATAATATCTGATGGTATTCAAAAAACTTTGCCCACCTGGGAATATGACATGCAGCACTGTATCATATGCCCGTGTGCTATTCCTGTATGAATGCATAATGACAAGGAAGCGCTTGTTGCTAATTAATCATCTCAGTGAGACACAGGAAGAGACCGAATCCCACTCGAAAGCTTGTATCTAGCCACCATGGGTCAGAAATAGCAAATGTTGATAAACCAGCTAAAGAGCAGACACCGCCTTACACCACTTCCCTTGAGGCGGGGCCTATTTAGCACAGGAGTGATGAGTGGCCCCGGAAAACACCTATTACTGTAGATGTCACCTAGGTAAGGTTGGATTTGGTGGAGAGCCAACTCATAACATCTAACTAACTAATAGAATTTTGAACAGCACGGAAATGAATTTTCATTTTAAAGCCATATGCTTATAAACGGAGAGGATGTCTGGGCTCACTTTGCCCTTTCTGTTTTTCTTCAGGTCAACGGCACAGAAATCGAGTATGAGTTTGAAGAAATCACTCTAGAGCGGGTGAGTATCTCAGATCACACACACACACACAATATTTAACCTCAACAAAACTTTAGAGCACTAGGAGAGTGTGCCTCAGTAAAATGGTCTCCTGAAAGCTTTAAAATAAGATGGAAGTCTAACACAGAGGGAGGTTAGAAGATCCTCACTGCTTCACCCGAGGAACAAAGAGAGTTGCCTACACTGTGTGTGGGTTGGCCAGGTGTCTAACATTATCCTCTGTACCTAAAAGTGTGTGTGGGTGGACTTTTTATTCTAGTATGAATTAGACAAGCAGTGTATATATTTATTCTATTCATTCAAGTATGTGGGACCAGTTTGTCTAGCTCGCAACTTTTCAGATGTGCCCAGTCTAGCTTTCAGAACAGATTTTTTTCACCCTATCAATATCTAGATAAGGAAAAGATATAGATAAGGATACTGTCAGAACTACGTACTTCCTGAGCTAAAATAGCTAATTGTATGTATACATATGATAATGCATAATCAGTGGAACGCTGATATTTGCCAATATGCATACTTTTCTGCATAAAAACAAAGTAATAACCAGAGTCATCAGCAGCATGTAAGTATTTATAATATATTATTTATTATTATATAAGTATTTATTCATGACATTCACCTTATAAAGAAAACATTGTATCATAGTTTACAGATAGTTATGCTCACTGATGAACCCCAACCCCCCCAACCCCTCTACACCTCTGGCTTTGTTTATGTAGTGATTTATTAGATAGAATATTTGTCGTTTTGAGCTTTTGATATAAAGCCTGACAGTATGTAACAGCTTAACATGGTCTTTATATGAACATTATGCTATATCAACCCAGATCTGTGAGCTAGAAACAGATGTGGCACAGTTGGCATAAGCCAGTAGGCTAAATGAAAGTCTAAGTCGTTGGAGTGGAAATGTCTGGCAAGTGGATACTAACAGGCGGAGTGTGGAAGCAGTTTTGACAGCTCCAATACGATCAGGAGCAGAGGCGAGGCGAGACCAACAGCAGAGGTCAAAGCCACCAAGGGCAGAACTGATTTTGGACAACAAGGGAAGCCTGCACCGGGGCTTCAGAGACATAAGCTTTAACACAGACAATGGCCAGACTCTCTCCGAGCTCCACGGAGGAGCTTTGTATCTGTGCCCTCCATATTCATCGTCGCTCTGACCAAAAATCATCTTCTATAGCCTCTGAGCCCAGACAGGCCCGTGTCTGGTCCTCTCAAGTGCTTCCCCTGGAGAGCTTAGCAGCGTTTTTTGATTTACCATTCCAGTCTGCGCGGCCCCGCAGGGAAGCTCAGTGGATTTTGTAATCAAGAGAAGCTCCTATTCCCATCAGTTAACAACTTAATCAAAGCATGACTTTCATTTTGTGAGTGGGCATCGAGGGGATTTGGTTTGCAGAGCTGACAAGGCGTGGCTTCATTTGTGAAAGGCATGGCCTTCTACAGATTTGATCCTTGTAAATATTTTGCTAGAAAACAGTGTAAAAAAGGGGGATGATAATATTACAGTTACCTCAGGAGGCTGTGTCTGACCTGACATTACAGCTAAATCCCCTAGCCACATTGTTATGGCAACGTGAAGACTTAAAACCCCTCTCTACTTTGTACTCATACTCACGGCAGTGACACTAAAAAGTCATACTGTGAAATTATTGTGCATGAATATTTAACTGTCTATCAAACAAATTGCTACTCATGCTACTGAACAGAATTGAAAGTCAAAATTATAGTGAAGCATGACATAAAAAGCTTGGTAAAATGTATTCTCTAAAAGAAAACATGTATGCTTGCAAGCACATTATTTGTAGTTGTTTACACAGTGCTGTCAATTAGTATACAGGTATGTAAGTATATGTAAGACAAGATAGCCCATGCATAGTAAATGTGCAGTGACTTCAACTGGAAAAAAAAAAAAAAAAAGGTAATGGAATATGAATATAAAAAACATCAACAAAAATTGGAGACACTCTTCACTGCTGGACACTCATCACTTCAGTGTTGCATGAGCGTTAAACATCACTGTAAAC